>NW_012116566.1:3861485-3981188 GCF_000951035.1 Colobus angolensis palliatus
ATGGTCTTCCCAACCAATTTTTTCATATTATATATTTTTATATGTATATATATTTAAAAAGAAAGCAAAGCTGTCTCTTGGTTTCTGCCTTTTTCAAACATGAATATTGTAAGGTTATTCCATTAGTGTCCCCAGTGGTTCAGTGTGTCACTCTGCCATCTGGATAGACTACTGGAGGAGACGCTGTGGTCTCTGTGGCCAAAGGGCAGTGCCCTTGTTTCTTGCTTCAACTGCCAAGAGGGTGTTTGAATAGTACTATCTAATGTCATCATGTTGATTATGCATACTGACACATATCTGTGGGGAACTTGCCTGAAAAGAAGTATTCATTTGTGTTGCTTTGGATTCTCAGATCTTCCCAGATGATAAAAATCATTGAGTTCTTGGTACCAACAGTGTAAAACTCTAATAGATTTCTATCTATAATTTCCTAGTTATGATTATATTGATATTGAAGTGATGCTACTGCATTGTTATGAGCCACTTGTAATGTTAAAAATTAAATTATGATGGAGTATTTTATAATAATCAAATATAGTTTTAAAGAAATTATATTGTTAACTTTCTTGAGGGGAGAAATTGTATCCCATAGTGCTTTACATCCCTTTATTGTTAAGGGAACTTAATTAACATCCTGTTGGAGGAATGCCTGCCTGAGCCTTGGGAACACAGAGTAGTAGGGAGGAGGGCACTTTTCCCCACTTGGCAACATCTTCTAGAGTGTTTGGCGGGGGCAGATTTGAGTTGAACAGGTTCTGGTGAATGTTTTGAGACATAGTACTACTATCTAGGTGCTTTCTTTAATGAGAAGTACCAAAACACTGAAGCATATTTTAATGTGTGCCTGAGTATTTTCAGTAATTAGCTTGGCAGTTTAACTTCCCAAATAAGAATTTTGATCTAAATTAGCTTTCTGTTATTAAATTCATAATATCTCTTTGGTTTTAGATTTTAATAGCTACTTAAAAGATTATTAAGAAGATCAAAAGTGGTAATTTATGTAAATCCATTTTATAAACTATAAGGCAGCAGATACATTTATGTATTATTATGATATATTCTCATTTAGAAAATATGTTATTAAAATCTTAATGAGTTGTGAGAAGTGAACAATTAAATATTAACAATTACATCTAATAAAATAATTTGAATAAATTTAAAATGATTAAGAGTTTTCAAATAGACCACATTAAAATTTAGAGATCTAAATTTTATTTTTAATAACTGGAATTAAATCTGTTCCAATTATTTATGGCTTAATGTGATGCATCTTCCTTTCATTTTTTTCACAAAAAAATAAAATTATTATAGAGCAATACATCACTTTCCATAGAATTGCAAGAAAGAGTCTATGCAAAATGGAGAGGAATGGAATCTGATCATTCCAATTAGGTCATAAAGAGAAAAAAGGTGAAAATAATGCTATGGGAAAAAGAAACAGTGTGATACTAGCTTTCCTGTCATTCTCAGATATTTTGCTGCTCAACATTATGTTTATGTGAAATATGGGTATGCATGTTCTCATTTATACATCTATGGATACAAACACATTATTCACATAGTCCTTAGTTATACATTCAGAGGTGTGACATCCTAAGATATTTCAGCATCTATATATATAGTATTACTGAAATAGAGTATCATGTATAAAAAAAGTCATTGCTGTTTTATGCAAGTCAAATTAGAGTATTTGTCAGATTTAGAATTCTTTGGATTCATTTAATTTAGCTCTCTACCTGTGAGCTTCCCTTGTCACCAGGAGGCAAGCACTCATGGATGACTTCACAGTGTCTGCTGGTACCTTCTTCGCACCACATTTTTACCACCAATGCTCTCATTACCTTCCGATTTCTGTGCTATTTATTATTACTACCAAGCTAATTTACTAACATCATTGTCAGGAAGTATTCTGCCCAATAATTTTGAAATACAATTTCCTGGGCTAGTCTTCATTTTTTTTTTTCTTTTTGAGACAGAGCCTTGCTCTGTTGCCCAGGCTAGAGTGCATTGGTGTGATCTCGGCTCACTGGAATATCTGCCTCCCAGGTTCAAGCAATTCTCTTGCCTCAGCCTCCCGACTAGCTGGAATTGCAGGTGTGCACCACCGCGACTGTCTAAGTTTTCCATTTTTAGTAGAGATGGAGTTTCACTATGTTGGTCAAGCTGGTCTTGAACTCCTGACTTCAAGTGATCCACCTGCCTCAGGCTCCCAAAGTGCTGGGATTACAGGTGTGAGCAGCCATGCCTGGCCTAGTCTTCATATAAAAGATTTGCACACATAGTGGCACAATTATTTGCCTACAATACACAATATACTTAATATATCTGTGGAAAATATTTGATATGTGTAATACATAGTTTTTTGTTGTTGGTTTTTTTTTGTTTGTTTGTTTTAGTTTTAGTGTACTTCACATATTGCTTAGAATTTAGGTGTCAGCAAATGCTTTTCCCATATTTCACACAACAATGTGTCCACACATTTGCTGTATTAGCATAGGTATATAATTCTGTAAGTAGGTAAATACTTCAGTGATTGCCTTGGACATTGAGTGTCAGCTGAGAAACTCTAGATGGTAGATGGAGGAATGGAAATTTAAGTCACATATTTTAATCATAGATAATTTAAATTCAGATCCTTTTTTTTTTTTGAGATAGAGTCTTACTCTGTCACCCAGGCTGGAATGCAGTGGTGCGATCTGGGCTCACTGCAAGCTCTGCCTCCCAGGTTCACCCCATTCTCCTGCCTCAGTCTCCCTGGTAGCTGGGACTACAGGCACCTACCTGCCTCCATGCCTGGCTAATATTTTGTATTTTTTTTTTTTTAGTAGAAACGGGGTTTCACCGTGTTAGCCAGGATGATCTCGATCTCCTGACCTTGTGATCTGCCTGCCTTGGCCTCCCAAAGTGCTGGGATTACAGGTGTGAACCACCGCGCCTGGTCCAGATCCATATTTATAGTTTTGCTTTATAATTGGATAAAAATCATATGTGGTCTCAATATTTGGGACTTGATAAAAGTAGGTACCTTGATGCATTTTGGAGCCACTTCTTTTGGAATTCCGAGTGTAACCCAAGTATTAACTCTATGGCCATAGAATGCCATCAGAAGAGCAGAAGAAACCTCCACTTTTATGATTCCTGGGCATGCAAAAAGACTCTCAAGAAATTAGATAGCCAAATCAGTGTTCCATGTCTCATCACCAGAATATCAAGCGTCCTGGCCTGACAACCCCAAGGGAAAGTCTAAACTTCATTTTCATAATCACTTTTTCAGTTTTCTGACTTTTCACTGAATTGTACTCACAGGTATAAATCTAACCTTTGATCTACATGGACCTCATGAATAAGTACAAGTTGTACTTATTTGGGATTGTAAGAACTAGGAAAAGCAAAAAAACAAAAAAACCCAAATCCTCTGCTAGTCATGGATGTCACATTTGAGAAGAAATGCTATATATGGCAAGAACTATTGTGGGCAACTTCAAAGTTTCATACACAAAAGGAGTTACTTTTTCAAAACTCCAAATGTGGTCATTAAATAAACGTGTAAATATATTTATAACTACAGAGAAGTTCTGGAAGACAGAAGCTTCCAAAAACATCTGTTAGAAATAAAATACCCGTTCAAGATGAAGTTTACTAGGGCAGTTAACTTTTCTCCTATAACACTTATTATATTTTTTTTTTTTAGTTTTCCAGGAAATATTGCTGTGTTATCATGAACTCCTTAAGTAGATTGCCCCATGTATTTTTGATGTTGCTGTAGATGTGTTATGATTTGGATCTGTGTCCCCACTCATATCTCGTGTGGGATTGTGATCCCCAAGTGTTGAAGGTAGGGCTTAGTGGGAGGTGACCGTATCATGGGGGTGGTTTCAGATGGCTTAGTACCATCTCCCTGGTGCTGTCTTGTGATAGAGTTCTCATGACATCTGATGAGATCTGATGGTTTAAAGGTGTGTGGCAGTTCCCTGCTTGTTCGCTCTCTTTCTCCTGCTGCCATGTAAGATGTGCCTTGCTTCCCCTTCCCCTTCTGACATAATTGTAAGTTTCCTGAGGCTCTCCAGCCATGCGGATCTGTGAGTCAATTAAACATCTTTTTTTTTTTTTCCAATGGATTAACCATTCTCAGGTAGTTCTTGATAGCAGCATGAGAACGCACTAATACAAGATGCTTACTCCCTTTTCATGTTTTTTGACCCCCCTGTTAATGAATATTCACTATAATAAATATTAAGGTTTTACACTTACACTTGTTTGTGAAATCTTTTGGTTAAGTCTTATATTTTTCATCAGTTTTCATGGAGAAGATATATTTTCCCAGCTCTTCATCTTCAATTCCTATATTAAGACTACAAGAAAGAGACACTTCCTCCCTTCCCTCAACTTATAAGCCCTCCCATAGGAGGCTTAATGAAAAGAAAGGTGATATGTGTTTCCTCTTATTTAAGGAGGCGCAACACTATACTATTTAAATATAATCAGATAAAGGATTTTAAAATGTGTATACAGTATCAACCTTGATTACCTGTGGAATAGTTGACAAAACCATGGTGGTAAAGAACTGCTTAGTGGGATTACTGGGAGGAGACCCCCCTGGAGTCCTGACACCCCTAGGAACTTACCTGATTCTTAGGGAGCTGGAATTTCTCATCAGCATGTATCTCCCTTGGCTGTGGTATAGATGGAGAATCTGATTTATCATTATCATATAAACCCAATAAGAACATGATGTGGTGGTTGTTAGCCATGGCTCCTAGAAGACAAACTTAAAACTTGGTAAATGACTATAGATAGGTCTCTCTAGTGGTTAAGAACACAAACATGATTTTGGACAAATTATTTAACTTCTCTGAATCTGTTTCCTCATTTATAAAATGAGATCACAATAACTTGCCTCATTGGATGCACACAGAAACAATGATAACATTTTACTTTAAGGCTAAACGGTTTTTTGGATACAACAATAGCAAAAATACAGCTATTTTTATCATGTGAGAATATGGAAAAGGGTAATTTCAGTGATATGGGAAATGAGTTCTCCTCGTTATCCCGTGGTGAGTTGCCTGCTCAATAAAATACTAGCTCTACTTATCTTCATTGTTATTATTATCTTTTTAAAGAATATTCCCAGCCAGGCTTCGTGGCTCATGCCCATAGTCTCAGCACTTTGGGAGGCCAAGGCAAACAAATCACTTGAGCCTAGGTGCTTGAGATCAGCTTGGGCAACATGGCAAAATCCTTTTCTACAAATATACAAAAATTATCTGGGCATGGTGGAGCACACCTGTAGTCCCATCTGCTTGGGAGGCTGCAGTGGGAGCATCACCCGAGTCTGAGAGGTTAAGGTTGCAGTCAGCAGTGATCACACCACTGCACACAAGCCTGGGTGACTGACACCCTGTTTCAATAAAAAGAAGATTCCCTAATTTAGAATGCTTATTTGTGAATTAAGAAAAGCACATTATTGGCTAAGGCCAAATTGTGAGCTTAGAGCAAGAAATAGAGAACATAACATAAATCTGTAGAGCTAAATGAGCCTTGAATTTTTCATCCAGTCCATCATATATGTCAGCAGCTTTGAAATACCAAGGAATCCTCTCATTCCAGATGGACTGGGTAATAAAGGGAGCAAACTCAGTATTTAAGAGCTTTACAAAGCTGTAAGCAAAGCCTATGGACATCTAAACATTGATTTGAAATAATGTAATCTCAGTTCTAGAACCAACTTAAGCTGTAACAGACACGGAAGGGCTCCATTTTTAAGATACCAATATATAGGCACTGTTCAGAAGTAGAGGTGTATTCAACAAGTCTTATAGAAAAGTCTTCAAAATTCTAGAAGAACAACGTGCTGTTTCTACAAATGATAAGTCCCGGAGCCTGTTGTGATTCACATTGGTTTAATATACAGTGCTGCCATATCTGTGAGCAGCATCCTTTTATCGTCAGAGATTCCGTTGGACTTGTTTGGGTTCTCGCTGCCTGTCCTGCTCCACACACACCAAACCTCACCATAGTACAAAGAACAAATGAGAGCTTGTTCTCAGGCAGTCAAGAAAAAATGGAACAAATATACTAGAATTCATGAAAGATTGATTGCTAACTGTTTAAATACTGCTATCAGTTAAAAAAATGCTGATAAGCAAACAAAAAGCACAAAGAGAACACCAGAGTCCTAGAAACAGGGGAATGCCATCATGTTCAACCTGTTTGTCCACCTGTAACCCTCACCTCCAAGGCACCACCTTGAACCGCTATTCTCTACACATCTGAACTTCCCAAGGCTGTAGGAAGTTAACTCTTTAAAGGACAAAATGTTCCAGCCTAAATGTAAGGGATTTTTATAATACCCAAGGCAAATATATCCTACAGAGAATGGTTATACAAAAACATGTATATAGTTATGCTTTGATGTATTGAAATGTGATATGTCTTCAAGAAATTACTCATTTGTTTTATTTCTCTTTGCAAAGAAATATTTTTAAAGTAGTCTCTTTGGCTAGTGCCTTAGCCAAACCCATTGTGAGAAGAACTTAAAATGCTTAGTCATGTGCCTTTTCTTATTGGTATTCCTTAGATGCCTCAGCCAAGGGCAATGACATAATACCTAAGCCCAGTCAAAGAAACAGGGCCCACTCTGTCTTGACAGAGTATTATTCATGATCACCACTTTACATAAATGTTAAAGGATATCAAGTAAAGACATGAGCTAAATATGCAAAAAATTGAAACAAATGTCACTCTTAATGCTGGGTGATTAGGATGCAGTATTCTTAGTAGTCAAACAAGTCGAGTTATTTCTTAGAAGACAGTGCCTTAAATGTATGCCTGAGATCTAGAAAAGGATAAAATATGATAGATGCTTTCCATCTGGTAATAAACAAAAAATGCTCCCGGTTCTGCCATAAAGAAACTCTCAATTTGTAATTTAAAATTTTGCATTCTGCAAAGGTGAGCATGCATGTGTGCATGTGTGAATGTGTCTCAGAGAAAGAGATTGCTTTAAAAGTGAGATCCTGCATTTATTATTGATATTATTTGGAAAGAATATATATTTATAGTAGAACTGGTGCATCATGGCATTTTAGGAGGCAGTGGTGCTGATTCCATATAGCAGATGTGTTTCTTTACCTCTGATTAATTGATGCATTTTTAAAAGTGTGTTCTAAGTTAATTTCCTGGCAATCATTGTCGTTGGGTATTTGATAACTTGATGGAGATTGCTGTCTTTAAGCTTTTTAATCCCCAAAATATAAAATCGTGTGAATTTCATGATTGATAATTTACAACATCAGGTATGCCAGTGAGTTTAAAGTTGAACTATTACCGAGATGGTCAACTATACATTCCATTTGAGAAACCCTATTTTGAATACAGTGAAATTAATTTCATGCCAGGGTAGAGAGCTGCTTCTGAAATCATTTTATCTTCCTCATCTGTCATTGCATGAGCTTTAGTTTGAGGCACCGATTGAAGGAAGGCATGTGAGGTCTCAAATAAGAGGTTTATACCCTGCTAAAGCAAATAATAACCAGAATATATATTATTAATAGATTTAATATACCCTACACTGCTAGTACAGACTTCGAATTTATGCTGGATTCAGGGATATTAGCTAGCGTGTGTGATGACATGTACATCTAGTCTGTTATTACCAAAAGTTTTTTTTTGAGTCTGTCTGACACTTGATTTCAAGAGTTTAGGGCAGCAGCAGGCAGCATTGGGGTTTCAGTTGTATCTGAGTACTTGTCACTACAAGGGCCCTAGGCAAAAGTCCAGCATTGTTTGTTTGACTTCCTTCCTCGTCCCTTTTCCCCATTTTTTAAAACCACCTCCCGCAATCCATTTCAGCAGTGGTAACTGTTGGATTACAAATAAAAGATGAGCTGGCCCTAAAAATATTACTCCTTGCAAGGATTTAATTGCAAAAGAATCTTTGTGTTGGAGCTTCCCCATGTCCCTTGGAAGGCAGACTCAGTAATTTGGCTGTCAATTGTGTGTAATTTTATACCTTAGCGTCTGGAAGGATAATAAGTAGAATTACAGAATTTTACACTGAAATGCTGATTATCAGAAAATAAGAAGCCAAAATTTCAGGAGTCATGTCTTTTAAAGTCTCTCCTAAATATCAAGTTTTGTTAGCATAAACATTTTAACTGTTAATATTAACTTATTTGTAAATCACTACCAAGTCACCCATTTCATGTTAAAGCTTTTCTGTGTTAATGCTACTTATTCTTCCACCCCTCTGTCCATATGAGTAGATAGAAATTGCCAGGACATGAACATCATGAGCATGTAAATTTTGTTTCTGTGTGTTTGTTTGTTTTTTGTGATTATTTGTCCAAAGAGCCACAACATAGTCAATTATTTTAACGTTAATGATACCACAGCAAATAGTGATTCCTTTACACTTTAGTTCTACTTTTATTTTGTAAAATGTAAAAATCCTTCATTTTCTTTAAGAAGAAAATTGGCAACAATATTGCTAGCAACCTTTGAAATTGATTTTTTTAAATCAAGAACAATTAGTAGGTAAATAATATTTCCGTTTTTATATATGCGTGCCTGTTATAGCTTTCAAAAATCTAGGATTTAAAATAATTTAGAACCCTTTTAAAAGTAGAATATACATACAGAAAAATGTTGGTTTTTCCTCTAATGGTAAAAACTGCAATTACTTTTGCACCAACCTAATATATTCCAGCAAGGGCAGCTTGCTCACTGTTATGTGTGTGAGACTCAGTCCTAATAGTGTGTGCGGTTTTACATGGTTTACTTTGCTGAATAGTATTTCACTGTGTACATATATTATACTATATTCATTCTAGTGACTGGGCATTTCCGTAGTGTTCAGTTGAGACTGACATGAGCATTATAGGAGATGTCTTCTGGTGTACTTAGGTGCACATGTTTTAGTTTGTGGCATTATCGAGTAGAATTGCTGACAAATAGAGTATGTTTATCAAGAATTTTAGAAGAAATTCACAACCATCATATTTATTTTAACATTTTATATTCCCACTTACAGTTCTATGAAAGTTCCAGTAACACCCAGTACTTGCCAATTTGGGCATTATCTAGCTCTCTAAATTTTTATCATTCTAATGAGTACTTAGTGGCATCCTATAGTGGTTAAAATTTTGTTCCTGGTGAGTAGTGAAGTTGATTGTCGTATTAGTCCATTTTCATACTGTTATGAAGAAATACTGGAGACTGGGTAATTTAAAAAAGAATAAAAGCTGTAATGGACTCACAGTTCCACATGGGTGGGGAGGCCTTACAATCATGATGGAAACTGAAGGAAGAACAAAGACATGTCCTACATGGCAGAAGGCCAGAGAGCATATGCAGGGGAACTGCCCTTTATAAAACCAGTAGATCAAATAAGACTTATTCACTATCATGAGAACAGCACGAGAAAACCCAAACCCACGATTCAGTTACATCCCACTAGGTCCCGCCCATGACACATGGGAATTACGGGAGCTACAATTCAAGATGAGATATGGGTGGGGCAGAGCCAAACTATATCAATCGTCTTTGCATTTATTTATTGGCCATATGGGTCATGTGGTTGTTTTCTTTTGTACAGTGCTTGTTAAGTATTTTACCCTTTTCCTATTGGGTTGTCCATTAATGTCATATTACACTGCATTTCAGACTTACGCATATACAGAGAGAGAATGAAAACATCTTATCCCATTAGTATACTTTCACTTTCCTGATGGTGTCTTTGATAAACAGAATTTCTCAATTTTAATATGGCCCAATTTATAACTTTTTAATATTCTGTTACAGTTAGCTCATTTTGCGTCTGCTTAAGAAAGCCATGGCTACTCCAAGGTCATGCATGTGCTGCATGTAAGCATTTTCATGTAATCTTTCATATCTAGCCCTTCACTCCAGATGGAATTGATTTTTTTTATTTTTTGCAACTGGGGTCAAGTTGCATTTTTTTTTCAACAGCTGAAGGCACTGTCTTTCCCTCTGCACTGCAGTGTCATGTTTCTTGTAAATCAGGTGTATGTGTGGCTTGGCGTCTGGTTTCTCTTCTGCTCCACTGTTCTGTTGGTCTCTCCTTACATAGATACCATGCAATCTTTATGACTGCAGTTTTCTGGTCCGCCATGTTATCTGGTAGGCTGTCTTCCAGATTTGTTCTTTTCCTTTAAGACTGCTTGGTCTTCTTAGCTCTGTGCATTTCTATATAAATTTTAGAATCCACTGTCCATTAACTCAGACCCCTTACTCCCCAGAAAAGCATGCTGAGGTTTTGATTATAATTTTTAGGTAGATATTTGGTTGTTGTTTTGATCAAATTAAGGGCTTTCCTCCACTATTTCTGGTCTGCAAATATTTTATTTTATTTTTTTACTTAAGAATACTGTTGAACTTTGTCAAGAGTAAACATTTTTGCATCTTTGGGATTTCCCTTAAACCATTATTATGATTATCTCACAATGTTGATTTCCCTCTACTTCTTTCCTGGAAACACTAAAATGAACCAAAAATACAAGAGGATTGAGAATAAAATTCCATTTACAATAATACTAAGAAATAAGTCAGCCATACACTTATATGAAAGAGGTATGTGAATTTAGACATCTCTTCCCAGATACCATACAGTATGGATATTTCATTTTAGAAAAAAGAGGAAGGAAGGAAGGAAGGAAGGCAGAAGGAAGGCAGGCAGAAAGAAAGGAAGGAAGGCAGGAAGGCAGGCAGGCAGGAAGGCGGGAAGGAAGGCAGGAAGGCGGGAAAGCGCAAGACAGGAAGGCAGGAAGGCAGGAAGGAAGGCAGGAAGGCAGGAAGGCGCAAGACAGGAAGGCAGGAAGGAAGCATTCCTTCCTTATAGGTTCCTGAGCCGTAATCCTCAATGGAAACACTGAGTTCTGAAGACATGAGGGGACACAGGAGAGACAGGGAGCTCTATGAAGAACAAGCTTCAACAGTAGAAAATAATGTCAGGGTTTGGGGGGTGGGTAGCATAAGAACTACATTTTCAGCTACCAGCTGCTTTCACTTTTTCCTTGTGAAATAAGGGGAGCAATTCGTACTTAGAATTGCTCCCCTCCCCAATCTGTTATCAAGCAAAAGTCAGGCCAAGATAAGGTTGCTGTAATTCAAAAATAAGTAATAAACTGGAACGTTTAAAGTAAGATAGTGGGTTGACATTGTCCAAAAAAAGTAAGAAGGAATCAAAAAGAGAATAAAGGACACAAAAATAATATACAAAAGACAGAGAAAGTATATCTGCCGAAAAATAAAATTACCCCCAGGAGATGTAAGAGAAAGTTAACCATTTTTTATAGCTTAAAGAAGTTTAAAATTATGAACAAAAATGAAAAAAAAGAAATCATTATACGACAGAGGAGGCCTGAAAGGAGTAACAAATGAGCAGGCAAAGATTATTCAAAAATAAAGGAAAAAAGAAAAAGAAAACTATTGCTGAAATGAAACCATGTTAGAAGCATCAAGCAGACAGTACAGAAATAAACAGAACTGGTGTGAGGAAATAAAGCAGAAGAGAGAAAAAAAAGGCAATAGATGTGGAAGAGAGATAACCAGGAGCTAATGTATGGGTTGTTATTTTTACAATAGTTCTCACCTGGGAAAGTAATTTTCTTACAAGAGCGATATATCAGTCTGGCTTTTTAATTCTATTCTGCAGTTTTCAGTGTCAGAGGTAACTGAATGATTTCTTCAGAACTGTGAGTGAGGAAAAGTGTGATCCCAAAGTTGTATAACCTTCTAAGTAGGGCACAATTCCAGCGATACCTTCACAGAGAATGATGGTGAGTTGTGCTAATGGAGGTACCACGAACGTTCCATTCTAGGTGAAAAATGCCTCTGAGGGTTACATGGGGACATTGTAACCCTTTGTAACCCCATTGTAAATGGGGACATTTGCCTGCCTTACAGGTAATGGAAAATCCTCTTAAACATGCATTAACAGGAAAGACAGGCACCCGTGAACTTTCTTGCAAAATTGCCTTAAAGCCAACATAGTGTCAATACCTAAGTAAAGGTGAATAAAGACTCTAGGTCTAGACAAGCAATCGTGTAAAAAGTGTTAAGTGCGTCCCTATAAGAGACCACCTGAGCAGGCTTAATGTGAGCAACAAGGCTGTTTATTCACTTGGGTGCAAGTGGGCTGAGTCCGAGAAAGGTGTCAGCAAAGGGTGGTGGGATTATCTTTAGTTTATAGGTTTGGGATAGGTGGCGGAGTTAGGAGCCATTGTTTTGAGGGCAGGGAGTGGATGTTGCAAAGTACTTTCTCAAGGGCGGGAAGGATGTATCCTACAAAGTACATTCACGTGGGCCGGGAGCGTGTATTGTCACAAGGGTGGGGAGGGTGTTACAAAGTACATTCACAAGGGCGGGGGAATATCACGAAGTACATTATCACAAGGGCAGGGGGATGTCATGATGGCTTGACCATGGTGCAGCCAGCTCAGAGGACCTTACAAAAAGGAGAATGGATTTGATGCTGGGAGTATATGGAATAAGGACTACCCTGTACTTTATCAAAGTATGTACTCTGAATTTTTAATAATCTTGTATGTTTTTTAAAAAAAATTTACAAGGCCGGGCGTGGTGGCTCACGCCTGTAATCCCAGCACTTTGGGAGGCCTAGGTGGGCAGATAACGAGCTCAGGAGATGGAGACCATCCTGGCTAACAGAGTGAAACCCCATCTCTACTAAAAATAAAAAAAAAAAATTAGCTGGGCGTGGTGGCAGGCACCTGTGGTCCCAGCTACTTGGGAGGCTGAGGCAGGAGAATGGCGTAAACCCGGGAGGCGGAGCTTGCAGTGAGCAGAGATCGCACCACTACACTCCAGCCTGGGTGACAGAGCGACTCCTTCTCAAAAAAAAAAAAAAAAAGAAAAATACAAAATCTTATTTTTAAGAAGTCACCTTGTTTAATTCTTATCTGAACTAATACTAAATACAGCCCTTGTCAAACGTAGACTAGTGTTTCCTTTCAATGCCATCAAATATTATCCTAACCATTTACATTTGTATATTGTTTTAGAACTGAAGAAAGTACTTCTGCAGATATCATCTTGTTAGTACTCACAGCAACCTAATTCCACTGGGGCATTTCCTCTGTGTTAAATAACTTGTCCCAGGTCATCTAATTATAAAATGTGGACCTGGGATCCATTTGGTACACAGGTCAATAAAAAGTGCTTAAAATACTTTGCTGAATTTATGTTTTTGCAAGCTGTGGCTATAATAGAATCAGGTAAAAGAGTCAAAGGAGTTGTTTGAGGTACTATAATAGCTGGGAGTGGGTGGGGATGGATATCATTATATAAAATTTAGCTGCAAAGTCTGTATCTAGCAAGTTCTCTTTCCTGTGAGCCTTTTGGGTTGGTTAGATTTTGCCATTTTATACTCTCTTTGAATTGTAATCTGTTTCAAAAAACCAAATAATTTGAATAAACTTATTTTTTGAACAACTGTTCATCTTTGAAACCAAAAGTGGACTGGCTTTGAATATGAACTCTAAACAATCTTGAATCTGCCTCTTGCTTTTGAATTAATCAAGGAAATAAAGTCTGCTTTGAGTTTGATAATCATTTCATGATCTGTTTTTTTGTTGTTGTTGTCTGTGTGTGTGTGTGTGTATGTGTTTTAATGTGAACATACAGATAGCTAAGAATCCAGATACATTCAAGGCAAAGGAAGATTAGAAAACTAGAATTTGCCAGGCAGACTAGTGGGAGGGTCCTTTTGTAATGAAATGTTGCATAACTAATGCCAATAGGGGTCTAAATTCACTGTTGCCATGGAGACCTTTGTGCCTGGCTGGACTCTATTCTTTTCTCTTTTAAGACAGCAACCACTGGGCTTGTGGTATCTCTGATATGTCTTGCTTTGCTTTCTCTTAAACTGTTTGCCAGTGAAAGCAGAAATTACCATAGGATAATTCAGCCTCCTGACTTTTTCGAGGCTGTTCTTCACTCTCTTCTCGGTGTTTGAGCTGCTCTGTGGTTCCTTTTAGCCATGGTGCAGGGAGGGAGGAGGCGGTGGGTAAGATGCCAGGAACCGCCTGCTCCACAGCCCGGGGAAGGAGGGAAGAGTAGCCCTTCGTCTTTGGGACTAGTCGTCTTGTTTGCCTAGACTACAGTTTTCAAGTATTTAAGGACCATTTATTTCAAAAGGTACAGCAAAGGTAAAAGACAAAAAGTGAAAACTAACCGTATTTGGTTTTTCAGTGCTTTCATTATGAATGTTGTTTTTGTGATCATTTTAACTAAAGTTTTAAAAATGCAGGTTAAAGTTATGTGAAGAAAATATGGTAAGAATTTATTTCTGACTTCACAGTTATCAATTGATTCAGCATCTGAACATTGAAACTGTAAAGCCAAATAACCAAATTAAACAGAAAGTGGGTGTAAGAATTCCTGGGCCATTTCCCTGTTAACTAACCATTATAACCATTTAATTACTGTTTTTAGTGAGACTTCATGTGTCATAGATATATACTTTCGATTTTATGAAAGTTATGATTATCCGTGTAAATAATCACTTACAATTCTGTGAGAATTAAGTAAGAGTTAATTTGGAAATTGTAGGTCTTTTTTTTCCCTTTGATGCACAATTAAAGGAATAACCGCATCCAGAAAGAAATTATTAATGGAGAGTAAAAGAAAAAAAATCACGCAACTAGCGTCACCATGTAAAGTAGCCAAAAATTCAATATACTGGGCAACTAACTTGTTGCATAGCTTTCTCTTTTTGGCAGAGATTATTTGCTTCTCAGTGATAAGTTTATACTAGAACTAGAATACAATAATTACATGTTTTGATCACTCTAAATGGTGCAGGTGTAAATAAGATGCACACACCCCTTAATTATAGAAAACCTTTACCAAGTGTTTCCAGATTGCTTTTATTCAAATAACTCATTGAGAAAATTGTTGCCCAAAATTTACAATGACTTCATAGATTTCACCTGTGCCACCACCGTAGCTAAAAAATATATATTTGAGATACCCAACAGATTAAAGAAACAAATGGATGTTTTGAAACCAGTGATTGAATAAAATGACAATCTGTAGAATTATATTTTAGATTGTTATATATTTAACATAGCTGTGCCTTGTAGAATTGTGAGTGCAGTAAAATGGAATGCCTGAGAGATTCTTTAGTATTTATAAATTCTTTATTAAAAAGTCTTTAAGTATTTACCTTTAAACTTAAAGTTTTTTCAAATGGATAATAATAGTGAGAGAAAATGATTTTCACCTTAATTTTGACAAACATCAGATAAAACTTATGTTTGATTAATATTATTTGAAATTTGAATGACTGTTAAAAACTAATTGTGAAGAATGACCATGTTAACTTAAAAATGATTTAATTTTATCAGAAACATATTTTCATGTTTGAATATATTAATTGCCTAGCCATGCATTTTTTTTTTTTTTTTTTTTTTTGAGACGGAGTCTCGCTCTGTCGCCCAGGCTGGAGCGCAGTGGCCGGATCTCAGCTCACTGCAAGCTCCGCCTCCCGGGTTTCCGCCATTCTCCTGCCTCAGCCTCCTGAGTAGCTGGGACTACAGGCACCCGCCACCTCGCCCGGCTAGTTTTTTTGTATTTTTTTTAGTAGAGACGGGGTTTCACTGTGTTAGCCAGGATGGTCTCGATCTCCTGACCTCGTGATCCGCCCGTCTCGGCCTCCCAAAGTGCTGGGATTACAGGCTTGAGCCACCGCGCCCGGCCGCCATGCATATATTTAAAGAAATTGATGAAGGAAGGCATATATTACTCTGAGAGCATCTCTTACTAAATATTTCATTTCAACTAATTATTAAATAAAAGTTTATGTTTATCGTCTTAAAGCTAAGAAATCTTTTTATTTTTAAGGCATGAAAGTCAATCTCAATGGTATGGATTTAGAAAGTGATTTAAGAAAACTTTGACCTTTGGAAATGTTTTCCATATTGACTGTCATTTAATAATATTGCTGAATGTAAATGACTATGAAGTCTCACCTTAGGAATACAGTGTTTGGGTGTTCACACTTTCTGTAAATCAATCTAATAGATTTACATGACACCAAGTCTTCAACTTCAAACAGTACTTGCGTGTGATCCAAATAGTTTAAAAACACAATTAAGTTAACTCATTGGATGTTATGATTCTGCTTGCCCATTCATTCCCTTATATTTCAGAATGTAAGTATTTTAAATTTGAACACTTAAAATTATTTTATGTGGATATATCTGAAAACGTACTAAGCAGACTCTTTAGATGACATTTTAAACAAAAGCAGAGAGTCAAATGTGTAATAAAAAAAATTGTGAGAATTTTCTAATGCCATGTTACAAAATCTCTTCTGGAGTGTTTTACTTATGAATTGTATCTGCATAATTAACAAACAATAGTTTCAATTGTTTAAAAATATATATTTGCCCATTTTACTCATAAATTTTATCCACACAATAAAGAAAAAAAGAATTTTCATTGTTAAATGTATGTGGATTTATTTGTCCAGACAATTCCAGATCTGGTTCAACTCTTATATGATGATAATGGCCAAATTGGAGAATCCTAGCTAATAAGTCTGACCAAAAGTTCCAGTTGGAATGGCGTGGGAACAAAGATGTATGTTTGTGTTTCCACAAGTACCTTATTAACATGTGAATTCTGATTTAGAGTTGTGTTTTGTGGCTGTTTTAGAAGTCTCATATATTGCATTCAAAACATCTTGCATTCAACAGATTTTTTTTGAGTCCTTCCTCTGTTCTAAATATTGAATTACCCACATATAAAATTGGAAGAGACGTTCCCTAGGGATCAAGAACTAAAAAGTCTGGTGGGATGCAGGTGTGAGAACTAGTACCTGGAATGTAGTAAAGTAACCGCTGTACTGGTGCCATGGCCAAGGAGAGCATGAACTTATATGATGCATTTAAATGTATTAGGTCCTCCCCATGTATCTGAGATGAATAAATATTAAGTGACACACAAAATAACCTTTAATAAATGAATATAAAGATTATTTTTGAATACCAGGCAAAGGAATCCTATGAAAATGTAAATCCTATCATGTTACTACTCTATGCAGAGTGGAAGTCCCTACAGTAGCCAACAAGGGCCTCTGTGCTCTGCCGCCTGCCACCCAGCCCTCCCACGCCTCCCAAGATTGTTTCCTCCTCTCACTTTTTGCTCCTGCGCAGGGAACTCCTCACCTCTCCTAGAACATGCCCCCCCCCCCCAGCCCAGACATACATACGCCTCACCTCCTCATTCTTTCCCGTCTTTTCTGTAATGTCACCTTGTCAATGATGTCATTCTCAATTATTCTACTTAAATTGTCTCCCCATCATCTTATTTTCCTGAATTACTTTTTTTTAATTGCCTTTACCACAGGTAGCTCTGTGCAATCTGTTTATTTGGTTCACTGTCTGTTTTCTCCATTAGAATGTAAACTTCATGAGGGCAGGGGTTTTTGTCTGACTTTTTTCATTGATGCATTTCTAGCACTTAGACTGTGCCTGGTATTGAACAAACAAATGAGAATCTGATATAGATATATTATTTATACGTGTGTGTGTATATAGATAGTGTGTGTGTATACACATACATTTTTTTCTAACATCAAATATATAGTGTTCTTTTTCCCCTGATTAAAAAAGTAAAATGGATGCAGTAATGAGTATTGAAAGTTATCACTTGCAACCACTTATTCTCTCTTAAGTAGGAGAGAAGTGGTCAGTTACAGGCAGCAGATTCACAATTGCTTATGTTCCAACACCCTTCTTATTCTGCATCGGAGCAGAATAAGATCTGAGAATTTCCCTTCTGTGGCATAGTATATTATATCAGACAGACGCTAAGTGAAATAGCCTTAAATCTTGTCTCCTGTTACCACCCTCCAGCTGTGGAAATGTCACAAATGCCTTCAGCTTCTGTGGGCTCTGCCTGCTCCTTCCTTCCAGTGTGAAAAGCATGGCCATTATTGTAATACCTCAGCTCTCCCTAAGGTTTTGTGATTTGTCTGCATTTTCTCCAAAGTATGTTTTCAACAAAGAACACATAAAGAAGTATATATAATTTCTAAAATACTAAATCATGTATTTCGTTATGTTTCTATCCTCTATTAGCATGAGAAAAATGATTCAGTGGCCTGGATTTTTTTTATGGAATCATAGTCAGCAGCTCTGATCAAGTTTTATTCAGAAAACAAAATATATCTTTAGGGTCCTAAGAATTACCAATCAGTACTAATCATGTGCATGGTGATATTATTTGGCCATATCTGATACTAGCTTACTGGAAAACAGAGCAAAAGTGGGAGTGTTTTTGTCATTTTTGAATCAAATTACCTGCTTCTATCCCATGAAGTTCATCCTACCTTTGACATGTTTAATTAAACTCAGCACATATGATTTAAAAAATTAACTCTGTAAGCTCTAGGAATTTAATAAATACTGCATTGTGGCTAATTACATTGTGACCTTCTCCAGTGTGTAAGTATTTTTCAACGTTATGGGAGTTCCTTCTTCTAGGAATAAAAAATACTGAGTTAGTCTGTGACTTTAAACAGCACTAGCTGCCCTCCCCCCCCCAAATATATATATATATAGAGAGAGAGAGAGAAAGAAAGAGAGAGAGAGAACAAAAACGTAATTTCAAGTGTTGGTCAACTGTCTAGTTGTTTTAGTACAAGGCAAAACGATTATTAGAGCCTTTCTGCACCCTTTCCGCCTCCACTACTGTTTTGCATGTATAGAGTAACATTTGCATACGTGTTCCTACAAGGAGAGCAACTCTGAAGATGGTTATTTATTGCATAGCTTTCGCATTAGTCACACGTTCCTTCTTCATGAATTTTATCTGCTTCAGTTCATTTCAAGTCCCCATGCTCTTCTGAACCAATTTCTGGTAATTTTCATCAGCATTAATAGTCTCTTCAAGAGATACTATATTCAGTGTTGAAATGTTAAATGTGATTAAATTTACTTGCCGAGGTGGGGGATTAACGGCACCCACATTGTCGTGGAGTACTTCTTCCAAAAATTGGAAACCGTAAAAACAGAGGCGGAGATGAAAAAGAATTAAAAAGGGAGACTTTCAGTTACTTGTGAGGCTGTGTCTGTAGAATCAGATGTAACCCTGAGGTGCTGCCCTGGCCCTGACTTTTGTTTGTAGACGCTGGTACGTTTGGGCATGTATTTGGCAAATAGAGTGCATGCATATTGACCAGATGTCTTGCATATTCCATTTAGGAACTTATTTTATCTCTGGGTATGTAGAATTAAATAGGAAATTTACATTTCTTCATTTAAAAATTTATAAACCTGACCTCTCCATTAATTTTGTTATTATTCTGAAACAAAAATCAGTAAAATTATTTTGCACATCCAGTGTGCTCTTGATTATTTACCTCTAATATCTCATTAAATCTTCACAATGCCCCTACGTGTTAGATATTATCCCAGTATGACTGATGTGAAAATTTACACTAAGTAATTATTCCATTACATGGTATTTCTGAGATCACAGAATTAAATGAGCACAGGATTGTGCACCCACGTGTACTTAACTGAAGCTGACCCTCCCTCCTTCAGCCTTCTTCTATCCATGGGTATTGCTCAATTTAAGCATCTCACTTAGATTTTAGAAAACCCTCCTAGATTTCTGCCTGTTCATAGACCCCTCTCCCTGCATACGCCCCTTCTGTTCTGTTTTGTGATTTACCTCCATTCAGGTGGTCCAGGCACTTTTCCCTTACGAAAACCTTTTTGACCCACTGAGCAGCATGGAGCTCAGAATGATGGTGGATACCATGGGAACTACTGGTGTCCGAATTCCCAGGACAACTGTTATAAATGCAGCTTCCTCACTCAGTTGCATTATGGTTGCAATAGAGGCTACACCCATCCTAAGGAGGGCAAGTGAGTCTATCCCTGTCAATTTTATGTAAGAGCTTACTGTTTACATTCATTTTTAGAAGGAAGCCAGAAAAACTTCATCAGCCTTGCTTAAAAATAGCATTCATGTCTTGAGAAACTTTGAGAAAACGTTTTCATTAGATACAAAATTCTTAGTGTATTTAACCAGGTATGAAATAGGCCCCTTTGTTGTAGTGTAAAGGAAACAATATGAGATTGGTGGTCAGAGGCTGTTTTCTGTGCTGGTACCAATGCATTCCAATTGTGTGATTCTAAGAAAAGATGCATGTGTTTTGAATATAACTTTCTCAGAATAACAGTAGCAACCTTCTTATCACTGTGGTCCAGGCTCCATGTGATGCTGCCTATGAAGTGTGTGATGTCTTCTTCTTCCATCTGTAGAATATTTTACCGGAGCAAGATTAGGACTGAATATTTCTATATGTAAACATTTGTTTTTTGAAGATGTGTTGATATTATTTATCTTAGAAAAGGTGGATAGTCACAATTTTTGAAGGCTGAATGCTGAAGGAATTTAAAGTTACAAGATGAATATCCTGCATGAGGAATGCACTGCCGTTACTTCAGTGTGCTTAATGCTCTCACCAGAACATCTGTCAGCATTTGTGAGGTGCGAAAAGGTGTAGTTCAGTGACTCTCATTCTCCATTTCCTTCTTTTTCTTTTCTTTCATTGTTTAGTTTTTGGTTTGTTTATTTCCTAACTGGGGCCATATATTTTGAGAAAGAACAATAGAATAGAATCAGGTCCCACTCTGATGTGAACTTTATTTCATTTCATTTTCTTTTCCCTAGTATGTCCCAAAAGGGCTTTAAAGCTGCTCATTTTAGTCACTTAATCCCTCTCCACTTCAATTTCCATAACTGCAAAATTAAAAGCTTCAATTCTATGATCCCTTCCAAATGAGTAGGAATTTATTGTCTCATACAGGGGCTTCCCAGTGCCAGGTTAGGGTAGAGTCTAGCTGCAATGCAGACCAGATTAGCAGAAATGGACTCTCACTTGAGTCCCTGGCCTATTCTGTGTGAGTGTCTCATCCACTGGTTTCCATCCTTTGTTAATCTCACTCCTTGCTCAGTAAAAGTCTTCTGAGTAAGAACATCTATTCTATGCTCATTTATTTATACGTGATACATATACTACTGTAGTGACATTTATGTTAGAAAAATATAATAAAAACTAAAACTGAGAACAGTACATTTAAACAGAAGTTCAAACCTTCCCTTCCCATACCCCACTTCAGAGGCAACTGCTGCCCTACTAGCTAAGCTGCATCGCTGAGCATATTGTAAGGAAGTTAACGATCAAATTTGAAACCTGAGATATGAGAAATAGGTAATTTATGAAGCTTAGACGTTTATCCTTGTAAGACCCCCTGTCTTGATTATTACTGGAGTTGGGGATCAACCAAAGATGACAGTTGTATAATTTTGAATGATTGCTGTTGGTTTGCAAATGAGTCCATCACCACCCGTGATTCTGCAGATAGGGAGCCAATAAGATAATGTTGACATCACAGTGCAATCCATCCGGGGGCTGGAAAACAATCCAAAGTGTGTTTGCTGATCTGTGTATGCTGATGACAAACGGTAGACATATGTTTATATATCCCTTTGGATATGCTGTTTAATGGATCACTATCAACCTGAAAAAGAGTCTGTGGCAAATCATTGAGCTCTGTACTTTATATTCAAAACTATAATCAAAGATGGACTAATGTCTTCATAGCAAGCTATAGAATTTTCAGGTTACACAGGGCTAAGAAAATAAGCATATGTTTGATACAGAATTCTGTTTCAAGAAGAACATAAAGTGCTGAAAAATATGAGATAAAAGAATAAAAATTTGGGATCCACGCCCCACCTTGTCTGCAGGTTCAGTGTTATCATCTGAAGAGTCTGTAGTGTAGGTAAGTCTGGTTTGACAGGGATTCAGAAAAAAACTGATTACCTAGTTGAATTCAGGTTTCCTCTAAAGCAGCTGTTTCATAATCGGAAGAAAGCTACTGTAACCTTAAATTATATTATTGGAAGTTTGATTTCAAAGTTACAAGAAAAGAGATACTTTTAGACCATATGTGAAATCATGTGTAAACTGTTGGGTGTTTTGAGTTGTGGAAGAGGAAATCGAAAACAAGAGGGCAATGCAAAGGTGTGGGCAGAGGAGGAGGAGGAGGGGGCTTCTGAAAACAATGACATAACCTCTAAACTACCCCTGTTTGAATTACAGAAGAGAAGATGTGGTTTTTCAAAGTCTACTGTGTCAGTGAAAAAGTCAGTCTCACGCTTTGGTAAATTAGAAGACAGAACTAGAACAGAAGGTAGAATCATTTTATTTTTATGAGAAACCATACTATGAATTTGATTACCAGAGCTATCCTTCCATGGAATGGTATGCACTGGGGTTTGAACTGCTTTTCTTGTCGACTTTCACTGAGAAACTGCTGGAAAGGCTGGCTCTTGAAGGAGAAGGATGATGAATAAAATGACTTTCTAGATCCCATCCACATATAAAATTCTATGAGACTTTAAGACGTTGTACCTAGATTGATTAAAGAACTAGATCAGGTTTTGATATGTAAAATTCTAGAAAAGACATAATAATGTATGCATTACCCATTTTTCTGCATGCTAAGGTTTCTGCAGGTAAGGTGCAAATTTTGAAGACACTGCCGAAGTGAATAATGTACCCTTGTTGTTTAAGACAGAAAAATAATAAGAAAGTTAGATTATTCCCATAAATATGTATTCATTCCTTACATAAAACTCTATGGAAAATACCTTAAATTATATACTGAATATCTGTTTCCTCACTTAGCAACTGGTTAACCATGGGTAGTCTATCTCTCTGTTTCCCCATCTGTAAAACAGAAATAACAATTATAATGGTGATATTATATCCTGAGTCCCTAAAGAGTAGTCAATCCACTATGGGAAAGGAAGGAGGACATTGCTTTTTGGGAGAAAAAAATGGCCTAAGTTTATTAAAACATCTTCTCCATGCTGAGTAGAGTAGGATAGGATTTAACTCATTGGGTTTAACTAAATCCAAGGGTCTACAGTATTTATTAGATATGCATGCTTTGTTGACTGTCTAATTTCTGAGTAGACTGTTGCTTTACCCACTTGAATAGCAAGGGAAAATTGTTTGGGAAAAAAATTGGCCCAATATGTAGGGAACAGCTGCCAGGATGATGCATAGCTTGCTGCTGGACGCCACAGCCAGGGAGGCCAGTGGTGATCAGCCTGGCCCTATCAGGTAAAACTGCAGTTGATGGAAATTATAGTCCCCAGTTTCAGGGGACACAAAGATAATTTGGTTGTTCCTAAAAAGGCATAAACAAAATGTTGGCTAAGCACAGACAGATGTTAAGGTTATACTTTGTACATGAATTCATGTACTTGAATTTGGTTTAATGGAGTTGAGCTTATGGTGTAAGATCTTGCAGCTCATTATAACTAAGTTGTTATGGGCTGCTAATTTGCTAGAAGCTGCTGTATCATGAGCCAGCCCAACTGCCTTGATGGGTCTCCTGGTAGTTAATATGGATTAAATGTGAATCTTTTATTTTTTCCCCTGTGGTCTCACATAATGATATTAGCTTGTCTACGGTGTGACAAATTCAGTGTACCGAGAGCATCTGGTACGCTCTTCTTTATGACTGAAAATAAGCCTGCAAACTTGATAATGCACATCCATTAAGACTTCCGCACATTGGAGCAATGTAGATGGGTGATGGCTGTGGAAGGAATCTGTTGGTCACAGTTCATTTTGCTCCAACTTATATAAACGATTTCAACGGTAGTACATTTATGACTGCTACAATCTTACAAGTTCTTGTTTGATTAGCAGGATGCAAATATGGATCTATCCTTTGCTAGGCTGTACTTAATTCTTTTCCAGCAGAGGAATTTTAAAAAGGAAAAAAAAAAAAAAGGAAAGGAACTAAAACCTTCACAGCTTGAAGACAGGTTTAAATTCAGTCTTTTGAAGTTGATCTGAGAACAGATCACACTGAAATGTTCAAATCATCAAACTGCTTTAGTAAAGAGAGTATTTAATTGAATGCACAGTATTGTAAGAAATGAACAGTAAAATCAATCCTGTTGTCCCAAATGGATTTAAACAAGTTAATATGAGAATGTTCATGTTTTGAATATATTACTTCCTAAGCAGCAGGAAAATATATTTCTCAAATGAAACAAAAGTGTTGACATGCATGCATATATTGCATACCTTATCAAGAATAGGAAAGAGCAGTGGGCCAGCTATCTCTGTATTGCCTCTGCTATCCCACTGACTGAGTGATCCTGAATTATTCACTTAACCTCTCTGACTGCCAGTTCACTTTACCTGTGTGATTGCCAGTTCACTGCTCTTTTTATTATTTATTTATTTTTTATGATGGAGTCTCACTCTGTCACCCAGGCTGGAGTGCAGTGGCATGATCTCAGCTCACTGCAACTTCCGCCTCCCGGGTTCAAGTGATTCTCCTCCCTCAGCCTCCAGAGTAGCTGGTACTACAGGGGCCTGCCACCATACCTGGCTAATTTTGGTATTTTTAGTAGAGACGGGGTTTCACCATGCTGGCCAGGCTGGTCTCGAACTCCTGACCTCGTAATCTGCCCTCCTCAGCCTCCCAAACTGCTAGGATTATAGGCGTGAGCCGCTGTGCCTGGCCCAGTTCACTACTTTTTACACAAATGGATTATACTTTATATCCTAAATCAGTTATTGGGTCATTGTGAAGAAAAAATAATTAGAGTAACAATATGACTGTTATTATGCAGATAATAAAACTATTATGCTATTACGTTAGGGTACAATTTTAATAATAACTCCCTCTTACCTGATGTCAGCCCTATGGTAACCTCCGTCCCCTCAATCAACAGTCGATGTGACAGCAACAATTAAAATCCACTCTAGAGGCAATGAGGAACAGGAGCTATGAAAAATAACACATGAAATGGTTAGGAAAAAAATGTCAGCGACATAAATGAAGCAGAAAAAACTGAGACTGTTTTTTTTTTTTTTTTTTTTTTTTGACTCTAAGAGCCCATATCTACTGGTGTCTGCAGCCCAAGTGGACTTTATTGTGTTCGCCTAATTATGAAAAAGCTCTGCAGTTGACAGGGACCAGCAAACTAACATCCTTACGGCGCATCCTTACAGCGCATGTTTACATTATTGACCTTCAAATGTCAAAAACATAGTTAAATTTTATTAACTATTTCCTTGTCAGTGAAACACATGAGTTCCATAAAATTTCAAAGGGTTTCTTATTTGGAATATGGAAATAGATGAGATGGGGCATCAAATTCAGTAAATGAGGAAAATCAGGATCATTGTTGAGTATCAACCTTTTACTTATGTCAAACTTCCAATGTAATTTGCCTGATAGTAAATTTGCGCCTAATCTCCCATCAGATGGAATCTAATTGCTCTCTGAAACACATCCACACACATTCAGTATTTGTCAACATCTGTGCTGAAATTCCTGCTGCTGAGTCTGGAGTGACATCTCTTTCACGTGGTCAAATAATAACCTCCCATTGTCCATCTCAAATACTAGTTCCTGCATGTGACGTTGCCCTCCTTCTCCTCACACCCTTCCATCATTTCTAAAGGAAAGTCATCTTTGAAATTCATTTGTATCTCATTACAATTTAGCTTTACTTTGCATTCTATTTAATGATGCATCGATTTCAACTATTTTACTAGACTTAGAACTGTCAGCAGGATCCACACCTGAATTAATTTTATGCTCATATCTTCCCTGACTGCGTCATTCAGCACCTTGCAGAATGGTTTCCACATAAGCATCTGTTGCCCCACTGCTGTTTTACTTTATTCCATACATGTTGATTTGATACCTAATATGTGATAGGATACTAGATATTTCAATGAAGAAGACAGTGTCATTCTTGCTTTGAAATAAAACATAATGATAAGTCAAAAATAATTGGAACTTGTGATTAGCTGCCAGGTAAAGTGTGAAAGGCTCAATACAAACCTGTGGTCGTTGTTAGTGAAAAGGTGGCACTCTCTTGGCATTTCATGTATGCACCAGAAAACTCTGATATTGTGGGTATTTAAGAGAAATTCAGCAGTAGTACCACCATATTGTTGGGGGCAAATGTTGATTTCCAGTGGTCAAATTAGATAACTCACTGGGAATTCTTCAGCCACCAAAGAGACTGGAAACTTTTCCTAGTCTTGAAATACTGACAGACATTCAACTCCCAAACAGCTACTGAACTCTGAAATTCATTAGAACATTTTATGTTAGGAAGAAGGTAAATGATGAGAAAACAGACTATTCTGCTAGAAAAGAGGTAAATGATGGGAAAATGGATTGTTCTGCCATGCAATGATGTAGTTTAAAAATATCTGAAAGTGTCAATTTTATGACTGAGTTTTTTTTTAATGTAGATTTTACAATTTGGACAGAGGACTTTGCAGCGAGGTTGATAGAAATCAAGTATCTACTGATGCTTTTCTGAAAAGTCAGAACAGTGTTCTTCCTCACTCTGCAAAGTTTTACATACATTTCTTGGTGGCCAATAAAGGCAGCATATCTTTGAAGATGCTGTCATCTTCTAATATAACTGTACTGTAATAAGTAACCTTTTAAAATTAATTATATATTTATATATAATTTTAAAATCTTATTTAACTGCATATATTATATCTAACTACATTTTATATAACAATATGTTAAGAAAAATTAATTTTTATCCTTTGGAAATAAGGATCCACTAAAAGATTCTAAATAAATGAGTAACATAATCACATTTGTTATTTTTAATGAAAATTTTGGGCTGTATTGTGGAAAACAGATGGAAAACAATATGAGCAGGGCAAGAGACTAATTAGGATACTGAGTTTAGGAATCTGGGCAAGAGATACTTGTGGTCAAACCTGAAGTGGTATTAGTGCATCACTCAATGGGCAGATTAGAGATGATTTGTTATATATGTCTGGAAAGGACAGAGTCTAGAAAGATTTGCAAATCTGTGGATCAGGCAACTTGGGCAATGATGCTGTCGTTCTGTGAGACAGGAAAATGAAGAAGTGGGAGTAGGTTTGTAGGATTTGGTTGATTTGGGTTTTGGATATGAACCTCTTGGTTTTGGGAATGAATGTCAGTGGATAAACACCAAGAACTAGTCACTGAGTCTTTGGGAATGGATGAGCTTGTTCAGAGAAAGTATAAGAATCACAAGGAGAATGGTCGCTTAAGAGAGGAAGAGACAGCCACGGAGGAAAATGAGAAGGTCAGCCAAAGAGGTGAAAGCAAGCAAGCAACAGATAGTGTGTCAGAAACCATCAGAAGAGTTTGTGCGGGAAAGAACAAGAGACCAACAAAGTAAAATGCTGTTACCAGGTCAGGTCAAGTACACGATGTTTGGTGATAAGAGCCTGTATAATTATTCCATTGATATGGATATTTAGCTATTTAAGTTTCAACAAAGAGCATTGAGTAAGAAAGGATAAACATCATCCTTTGTCACTCAAATATTTCTGTTCTGAAAAACTTATTCCTAAAACGGGTTAGTTATACAAAGGATGTACAATCATGACACAGAGAGTAGAGGCGAGAGAGAGAGAGAGTGAACAATTCATGGAAAAAGATCATTGAACAGAAATTCTGCATTGGAATTGCTATAAAAGTGACTTAATGTCATATTTTAAATTTTCCCAGATTGATGTTGTCAGTTTGCTCTTCACTATTGTACATTTTCTCATATGGATGCAAACATTATTTGTTGAGGTCATCTAAGGCATCCATCTACTCATCCATCTATTCCTCATGTATTGAGAGCACTCTATGGTAGATGAGACGAAGGTGATAATGCAAAAGCGTGGTCCCTGCCATCAAGGCATTATGGTCCAGGAGAGGAGACAGGAATGTAACTGACAGAATTCAAGAAAGCATTTTTGGTGCTATGAGACTGGTGGACAGTTCTTCTCAGGTGCTGAGATTGAGGGTGAGGTCAGAAATGTACATATATATAGAACAGATGACAATTAAATGAAGTAATGTGATTCATCACTGTAATATTGAAAGGCAAAGACATTTTTGCTAGACTTGAGGAATAAGGAAAGGATAGAGAAGAGGAAATGGATATTTGGAGCAATGAGTGAATAAATCCAGATTGAACACTTGCAGAGTCCATTTGAGGAAATGCAAGTCACTAATTTTGGCTGAGCCTAGGGTTCTGGTACTTCTTCTTTCACTCTTTAAATATGGAAAGGCTGCTTTCTCTACTATGGTATCAGCATAGGCAAAGATGTTGGTGCACACCCCTTCTCTGTCTTCGTTGCCCTTGTTTGGTATATCTGAGTTTGGCAGTGCCACTCTTAAAAGTTAAGGGCCATTATTCGAAGGAATTATTTCAGTTGTAGTGTGAACTTGAACAGTACTATAAGTATAATTCTTTCTATGGTTGGACATAATAATTCTAATATTTTATTTCCAGGCAGGTGAGGAAAACTAAAATAAAAGAGAGTGTGAAATGATGAGCTATAGTTCTTCCTCATTAGAGAAATTTGTGCTTTTATTTTGGTTGTATGGTTCCTGATGATGTAGCCTTCATTAAAACAGTGGATATAAATATTCCTAGAGTTTGAAAGCAATGGGTTTCTGAACTGTTAGTGTGGGTTTGACTTCTTGTTACAGTTCAGCTAATCTTTGGGAAGCTACTTAACATCTCTAAGTCTGCGATGTCTCCGACAATCAAATGCCTACCTTATTGAGTCAAAGTTGGAATAAATAAGTTAATACATGTAAAGCACTTAGCAGAATAAGGTACATGATAAGTAAATAGTTAAAATATTAATTGCCATTATATGCTATTATCATAAGTAAAATAGTCATTCCCAAGCAGATATGGGCATGATAATCACTAGTAGAACATTTTCAGAATGCACACGCTGGGCTCTGTTGCCTACACATTTATGTCTTCAGTTCTGGGGAAAGGAACCAGACATTTTTAAACAGTTCTGGAGATTACTGTGATAGACTTTAGAGTCACCCATATAATATTGCTACTAAATTTTTAAACATAATGGAATTGTTCGTCATCTTAAAATACCAAGAAATGTAGCCTTTGTTAATTTCATGGTCTTGTCATCTAGAATTAAATAAACTGTATTAACATACTTTATTTGGCTAACAAGGCATTTGGCAAGATCAAATGGCAGAGCAAAAGCAGATGGAACACTGCAGAGTGAAGGAGTTGGAGAGAAAGAGGTGTTTTGTTATATTTTTATTTTATTGAATGTGTTCTGGAAAGGTGCTTATGATTCCATTTCCAAGTCCTGATTCCTGTCATCTGCTGCCTTGCTGGGTAACCCAGGATGACACTGTCATTGTTTAAAACATTAGTCTGTCAGTTTTGTAAACTTTCACAGACAGCACTTTGCTATAGTTTCTGACTCACCAATGAGGTCTACACGGCTTTACAGTTGACATTGATTTGTTCCATTCCATCTTGACATCGTGGCTTGTTCTGTCCAGATTTGTTGAACACTCTGCTGTAGGCTTCCAATTATTACCCTGTCATTTGTGCCGCTTTCCTTTCAGACTTGGCTTGGCAACATGTCTCAGTGGGATAAAATTAACATTGCCAAGAGGCGTGGCTGTAGAGTCAACTCGTTCATGTGAAATGGGAATTAAAAGTGATATAAGAAAAAAGATCACCCAGGCATACTCAATGGTATTAATTGTTGGTCAGTGCAGAGAGGAGAGACACCAGGCGGCAAGAACTCACCTGCAGAGTGGCAAAGTAGGACAGAGAAACCACAGTTCCGTACCCCAATCCTCTCCCAGGTAGAACATCTAAGGAAAAAGTTTAGACAATGATAATGACCATAATCTGCTTTCTAATTAAACACTTCAGAACACGTGAACAGTCTCTATTGTTCTATTTTGCTCTATTATTGCAAACACTGTCACTAAGTCAGACTCCATAAAACCATTTAATCTTAGCTGCAGAAGAAATACAGAATTGCTGTTTCATTCTCTTATTTTACATGCAGCTAACTCGATTGTGGTGGCATTTGTGCATCTGAGAACCACGTCTCATCTAGAGACAGGATAGGCCAGACATGGGGATAGAGAATGAAGTATGGGGGCTATAGCGGGCCACTGGGGGAAATAGATAATTTGCTGAGACTCTGGCAGTAGCCAGTGGATATATTAGCTAGTGGTCAGTCGTAGGAAAGGAGGAGGGAAGAAGTCGAAGTGGAGCAGAGGGATGCTCCACTTCTGTCAGAAGGATGTCATCAGACAGGCCGAGCCTACCATCCAGTGGAGCCACCAGCAGGAACAGGTGTGGAGAGGCACAGCATCCTCCCCAAGAAGGCTGAGTAGTCAACAAAACGCTTCTGTACAGGCCCAGGCCTAGACAAGGACTTCTGTCTGTATTATTGACCCAGGGATTTGCTCAAAATAGAACTAGGTATGAACCCAAATTTCAGAAATAGAGGACACAACAGGAAAGTTGACTGAAACTTGAAGTATGGGACTTCAGACATTCTTTAAATCTTTCTAAACAGGAACATGACCAGCATCTTGGTGTGGGATATGGTTATGCTTGGAAGGAGAGCAGAGGGACCAACCTATGCCACTAGAATATTCCAGCTCAGGGGTTCAGCAGATGGCACAAAGACCTGGGGCATTTTAGATTCACTCCTACTCTGACCTGTCCTTCTTTGCCCTTAGCTTGCCGAGTTATTTTAGAAGATGATCTGACTGCCAAATGAAGAAGATGCATTGAACCCTTTTGTTAACCCCTGCTTCCGTGCCAAAATGGCAGTAAGACTTTTAGAAAGGGTTATAACCCCCTAAACATAGAGAGTGGGTAAATAAAGAACCATGTTTCATCAAGTTTGAGAGGCCATCAGTTTTTAGAGTTACTTAAAGCACTGTGAAGAAAGCAACAGTACTTCCAATAAAGAGTCACACACTATCAAATGCAAGTCATCCCAATTCATGAGCTGGTAAACCCAGAGATACTAAAGTGTGAAAAATGTGTGACTTAGAATGGATGAAATAAGGTAGATGGACAAAGTGGGAAATTTCTTATACCCAAGGGAATGCAGTTCTAAGCAGGAGGACGAGTTAAATCATAGACCAATTTACACAGGAAAATCTCTCAAAAGGTGTGGAGTGTGGGTGCAGGGGGCACGAAGTGTAGTGGTAAGCCCCGGAGATTGGCTGAACACTGATGTAGATATCAGCTAGACCTCCAAATCCCCTACCCTACCATGCCAAAAACTGGAAGCTTATTCTCTGGAAGGGGTGAAATTAATTGTCTTGACTCAGGGACCACAAGAAAAAGTATTAAAAGTGAGGTATTGAATACAGTTTTACTTGCTAAATTTTGAGACCCACCCTTCTCCTCAACCTTGTTCAGCTTTTAGAGCAGGCAAATGTTTACACTGAAAGCTGGAGCTAGGAAGAGCCTTTTCAGGGGATGCTGCATGATGTTCTGCACACAGTAGTTCTCCTGGAAGGCACAGCTAACAAGTTTCACTCATGCAGGTGCTCATACACGTGCCAGCTCTTTCACCCCAACAGCCACATAGGAGCAGACTGCCAGGGAAGCTGAGATCCCTTCAAAAATACATATTTAAAACAAACAGAAAAGTCATAAACTAGGAACTATGCAGACAGAAGAAAACAAACAGGACCACATTAATATTGTGGAGAAAGAAGAGAGATGATTTTACATCCATAGAATAAATAGCAGATGCAAATTAAAAGAAATAATTCAGAGAATAAAAAATAGCTCTGAGAAACTAAAAGCACAATAATAGCAATGAATTATTCATTAAAGACCTACATGATCAAATGGATAAAACTTTTCAGAAAGTAAAATAGAAGATAAAGAAACATAATACAAGAGAAGAAGACTAAAGGAAGAAACCTTGAGGAGTAGATTTTAGCATCTGAATAATGAGAGTTGAAGAAAAAAACAAGAGTAACAGGAAAAGTGTTAAAAAGGAGAAGAAAAGCATTAAAAATTTTGAAAAGAATTTCTTAGAATAAACAATAGGTTTTGATTGAAAGATCCCTAAATAAATAGATCACTAAATGTGCAGCAAAAATGTCTAAAAATAGAGATATATCAAGACATGTCACCATATACAACATGTTTTCTAGGAGAAAGTAAAAGCAGATTTCATTAAAAAAAAAAAAAAAAAACTCAGAAAGTTTTCACACTTCTCAACAGCAACATTGGAGAGTAGGAGATAATGAAGCAAAAAATCACTGTCTCAAAACCCTGAAGGAAATTGATTTCCAACCCGGAATTCTCTGTTTCTTTACCAAGTCCTACTATTCACTAAGTGTGAGAGTAGAATAAAAACATGTGAAGATTTGCAAAATGTCAAAACATAATGCCTCCCATTCATTATATCTCTGTGTATCTTGAAAGACATTTTCTACCAGGAAAGGAAATAAAGTAGGAAAATGAAGAAGACAACTCCTAGAGGAGACAGGAATCCACAGAAGAGAGGGACGAAGGAAATCTCCTGCCTGAAGAGGGAGAGAGATCCCAGAAGACAGCTGTGCAAAGAAGGCAGCCAGGCCAGATTGGAGCAGCTCCAAAAACTCCAAGAGAGATTTCTTCAGTAGTTGATATTGACATGTTATTTCATATGTTTGTGTGGGGAGAAGTTTTATACAAATTGGAGGAGTTTGGGATTTGATAAGTTCATAGACAACTGAGCAAAGGAACAAAAAACTCCAAGTTCTTAAATTAGGGAAAATAAAATGTTGTATGTGAATGGAAATGAAACTGTGGAAAAAATAGCATGTGCATCTTGTCTTAGTCTGTTTAGGTTGCTATAACCAAATACCATAAATTGCACTGCTTATAAACAGCTGAAACATTTCTTACAGTTCTGGAGACTGGGAAACACAAGATCATGGTGCAGGCAGATTTGGTGTCTGGTGAGGGCCCACTTCCTGGTTCATCTCATCACCTCCCAAAGGCCGTAACTCCTAATACCCTCATCTTGAGGGTTAGCATTTCAACATGTGGATCTTGGGCAGCGGATGGAGACACAGGCATTTAGACCATAGAAATGAAGAAGCCTCAATATGGTTAAGACGTAACAATTGTATGTTTCTATACTTCACTTCCTTAAATCTGGATCATACCATCCCAACTAATGCTATACCACAAAGTTCAGTAACATAGTTATTGAAGGAAGTAATGAGACCATGATGATGAGTTTTCTGATTTCAGTTTTCATGCTAAGTCAGCTAAGTCCCCCTAAGAGACTTTACATGCTTTTATCTACTTAAAAACATTTCATAAACTCCATTTAATTAAACCAAATAAATCATTAATTTAGGCTGCTTAGGACAAGTTATAAACTGTTGGATAATTTTTCTTGTAGTCCTAATGTATTATATGACTCAATAAGGTGCTATTCTAGGATGAAACCATTTAAATCTGGTTCTTTGTACATTTTAATAAACTTTTGCATTGTATCTCCAATACTTTCATGACTATGATCTCTGACATAAGTTAATTTCCACATAGTGGGGAGATTTAGGCTTTCTAACACTGCTGTGCTTTTTCTTATAACTTCTTTTACCATCGAATGTCCTGTCTAAACCACCAGGTACTCTAAATTCCCATGAAATCTTCATGTTTCTGGGCCGTCTCTGTATTACCTTTTTAGAACCTGGTTTACGTCACGACTTCTCTACCAGAATTACCCAGGAGAAGGCCATACCAGTGGTCCTTTATCTTGGCTTCTGTTGTTTCTTCTATTCTGCGAATCTAGATAATCTTTAGAGATACTTCTTCTTCTTTCTTGACAGTCTCACCTTCACTGAATTAATTTAATACTACATATTTACTTATAACCAGAATTACAAGTTTCACTAAATATATTCACATACTTCTAATTTTCCAATGAACTTCTTGTGTGCTCACCTGCCCTTATTAGCAGCATCCCTCTCTTGAATGCTGTTCCATCTCAAATTTTCCAAGAAACTCAGCAGCTTATTCATTCCTGAGAGGTCTGTCCTCCCTCAAACCCCAAACTGTGTTAGAGATGGATAATGTCATCTTTCCAGTCACTCCACAGTTTAAGTTTCCTCCAGTGCAATAGAATCTCATCCATTCTTGGGAAGATGCTATGTCTTCTCTAGATGCCTTTGGTCCACAAGAATGTCTATACCAAGGAGAAAAATCAATCCTCAGTTGAAAAATCAGTCAGTCATTTGAAGTTAGAGAACTTCCATTCTAGCTCCTCTTGTTCCCATTCACAAGCTCAGTTATCAGCTCCAAAGAGAATACCATTCCAGTTCAGGGTGGTGACATCTTAACAGATCCTAGCCTCAGTGGTGTGGCAGGGCCCAAACAGTTTTCCCTGTAAGCCATAGACCCTTGCCTTGGGTTAAGGTGAGCAATGATTGCCTTGAGAGGGTTTCCGCATAGCAGTGCAGAAAGGAGGAAGCCTAGCAGGGCCTGAGTAGTTAAGACAGTGCTGAGAGTCCAGGGAATTCATGGGTTCAAATATCAGAAAGGCAAGCTGCCCCTTCTCCTATTCAGCAAACAACTTAGCAGCCCATGTGTGTAAGGAAACTAGCAGAGACCAGGGAAAGAACCATCTGAAAGGATGTGAGGAAGTTGTGCCTGGTACTCACACAAAGGTGGGAATGTTTGCCAGCACCAACCAGCCAAGCTGGGAGACCCCATCGTCCTTGGGGCATTGAGTTGGGTCTCGGAAGTGTCTTGCCTTGGTAGGGTGGATGATTAGCCCTAGACTACATGCTGTCTAGACTACACGCTTCCCCTAACAAATCTAAAAAGCAAGGCTGACAAGTATCAAATTGCTTTCACATAACGTAATGTGCTTCATAAAAGAGCTGAAGACAATTATAGGAATACAAACCTATCCAGAACCCAAGAAGGTAAAATGAAAATGTCTGTGTTGAAAGATGATTACATGTCCAGAGGAGCAGAAGATACGACCCAGATTGAGGAAAAGAAAGTCAATCAGCTGAAACTAGCACAGATGTTAGAATTAACAAAAAGAATAATATAGGTATAATCAACATGTGCAAAAAGTTAAATAAAGTCATGAATGATACAAAAAAGACCCAAATGAAATTTCTAGAGATGTTTGATTCATCAGTGTCTGATATAAAAATACACTGGATGGGATAAATGGTTGGTTAAGCATTGCAGAAGTAAAGCTTAGTTAACTTGAAGACACCAAGAGAAGCTACCCAAATTAAACACAAAAGAAAAAAAATTTAATTGCAAGAGAATCCATGAACTGTGGGACAATTCCAAGTGGCCTAAAATGCACTTAATTGGAGTCATTGAATAAATAATGGAGAAGAGAAAAACAATTCATAAATAAATAATGGCCTAAAATATTCAGATATGATGGAATGTATAAAGCCAGAGGTCCAAGCTCAATAACCCAGGCATAAGAAACATGAAGAAAGCTACACAAAGCAGCATAATCATCAAATTGCCCAGTGCTTCTGGTAAAGAGAAAATATTAAAAGCAGAGAAAAATTGAAAAGAAAAATGATATACTGAGCAGAGATCCGGCCACTGCACTCCAGCCTGAGCGACAGAGCGAGACTCCGTCTCAATACAAATAAATAAATAAATAATAAAGAAACACTATATACATATAGAGAAATAAATTCAAGGGTAACTGTATTTTGTTGTTGTTGTTGTTGTTAGAAACAGTGCAAAGCAGAGGACGACACAGCAAAAATATCTTCCAAAATGAGAACCAGATACATACCTTTTTAAGGTCTGCCAAGCTGGAAGACTTCTTTACCCAAAGAACTGTACCATAAGAACATCTCTAAGGTTGTTTTTTCAGAGGGAGGGAAAATAAAGCCAGATGCAAATACAGATCTACATGAACAGATGAAGAGTCTTGGAAAATCTGACTGCGTGCTGGGAAGGAAGCTTGCAAATGAGAAAGTCATCTCCCATTGTCACCCCTCCTGTGAGACAGACAAGAGGTAAAACCATGGAGAAGTCACAGCCTGAAGCAGGGATGACCAAGAGCAACAGCCGTCCTAGTAGAAGCCCCTGGTTTATGAATTCTGACTCCAACTACTGCACTGTTTCACCATGTTCAGCTTCTATAACACAGGAAAGTGGGCAGCAAATTAAAGTACTTCAGATGCTACAAAGAATGAATTTCCATCGACATGTGAGGAGTTCTGTTTGGTCTTCAAGTATTATGTTTTTAAAGGTGTTGTCAACTTAAAAGTATGGGTGGGTTTCCTGTTACGCACTTATGCAAGAGTGTCCTGGGATAGCAAGTAAATAAAATCTTATTTTCTGGAAAGATATATTCCTGCAACCTTCTGAGTTTAAATTCTCCAAAACTGACTCCTGAGCTGTTTTTCAGTATGAGAAAGCATTCTTTTCTTGTTTCTTATCCCCAAAACATAACTGTTTAGATAATGTATTTTTTAAAAGGTATTAAATGTGACTTTGTAAAAACTTTTCCTACCGTTTCTTATTAAAATATATGATTTGCTCTGGTTATTTTTATTTTTTAAAAAACTTAAGTGTATGGAAAAAGAAAACATAAGTACTAAAATATGGAACCAAAGCCCTGTTGTTGGAACAGCTGAGATTTTTGAAGTTCTGATTGATTCATTCATTAAAGTTTTCGACAGTGGATTTGAGGCAGTTTTGTAGGAGCATTTTTCATTGGTTCAATTGTCTGTTTTTAAGGCGATATATCAAATATCTCAAGGGTTATGTACTTTGTAATGAGGCTGTATAGAATTGGTGTCATTGTCTTTCTGCTGGAATGCAAAGTTATGAAGAGTGTGGGTTATAAAGCATTATTTTCTTCAGTCTACAATATATAAGTAATATGAAGAAAAGAGTATACACTAGAGAGTTGGCCAAGTAGGGAATAAACACAATACTCCAAAAGATAATTAAAAACTGAACTTTTTTCTAATCAAATGCTCTACTTGTGGTGTGAGGAGTATCAGTATCTGCTGGGTGCTGACCGTCTGCCAAAGATAGCACAGGATAATTTTTCATGACAGTGTCTCCTTTAATCCTCATTTCCATCTTATTAAATAAGTCTTTAAGTCTGTTTTACAAATGATGAAACTGATACTTACATGAATTAACTTATTCACAGTTGCATGGCCAGTGTGCCCCAAGCCCATCTAACCTTCGAATCCTAGTTTTATTGCACATTTCTCAAATTTAACATCTTGGAAAATCATATTTTTCCCCCTCAGCTGTCCTATCATTTTGGTCTGAATTTCACCTGTCATGTAGATGATTGAATTGATCTTGTGCATGGGTTTCTTTCAGGAATTACAGTTTGAAAGGCTGACCCGAGAGCTGGAGGCCGAACGGCAGATCGTAGCCAGCCAGCTGGAGCGATGCAAGCTCGGATCCGAGACTGGCAGCATGAGCAGCATCAGGTACCAGCGCGGCTCTGTTCATTGTGCTTTGAGTTGCCACTGCAAGTAAATTGTGCTGTGTCTCTTCTTTCCAACCCGGTGGTGGAATTGGAACATTCAGTCAAATGTTGGAAAGAAATTGTAACTGACCTGATTTAAGATGTTCCAAAGGTGTCCAAAATGTCCTGATTTGTACTTGAAACTCTTTTAACAGAATTAATGCCTGCCCTGAATGCAAATTATACGTAATTTTGCACAAAGGAAGGCTTTGCATTCAGCCAGCTTGCTGGAAATAAGGAGATGCCAAGTCACAGTCTCCCAGTTTGGGTCTTTTTTTTTTTTTTTTTTTTTCCTAAATGATCCAGAGTTCCAGGTTCCTGAAATAAAAGTGAGAACATTCTGGTGGAACCAGTCTTGGTTTTGCTAATACATAATGCTAAGTTACAAAATTGCCCCTTGAAGATCAACCACGTGTGCAGTTCCCCACGTGTAAAAATATTTAGTCATTCATAAACATAAATGATTATTCAGTTAGTGATTAGTTTCAGATAATGAAATATATGTTTTTAAAACCTATAGCTTTTTAGCCACTTGACCACAAAATAAAATTATCCTCCTTAGAACCAGGCTTTCATATATGAAAATGTAAGCGTATATGTGCATGTGTGTGTGAAAGAGACATAAGGCTTAACTTCTATTTCTCAAAAACATTCTTGTTAGATGGTGTGTGTTTGGCACTCTACTGCATTTTTAGGGAGGAAATCAAAGCTGTTATGGCAAATAAACTCCAACACTGCAGTGAACTCAACACAATAGTAGTTTGTTTCTCTCTAAGGTAGCGGACTGAGGCTACTTCTCCATATAGTGACTCACGCCCTCTTTCTAACTTGATGACCTTGCCATCCCCTATGGCTCTATCCTGAATTGCATCGTCAATTCCATCACTGCACTCAGAGTCCATTAGTGAATATCAGTCACATGACCTCTCATCGATGGAAGTGGGTCAGGGTCCTGGGGTCAGCAGCCACTCTGCAGAAGCAGGAACATGAGTTTGGTGGACTCTTAGCCACCTGCTGCCACAAAAGAATAAAAATATCTTTGTATTCATTGCTCCAAAATACTTTATCTTTGTAAGAGTATAACTTTGTAATTGGAGCATTTTGTATTGGAGTCACATGCTATTAAACTTTTAACATTGCTTAGTTTTTTTTTGTTTTTTTTTTTCTTTAAGTAGAAAACACTGCACTCTCTGTTGTTAAGCAGGGTTAACCACATGGATGGAATATTATTTTCCATTATAAAACCTTATCTAGGATATGTGGAAGCATCTGCCTCTGTATCCAAATGTATATGTTGCTGCAAGTAAGTACATCATGGTGTTTAAAACTCATCACAGACTTGCCTCAAACATCCAGACCAACCAAAGCAGAATGGATAATGAAAACGAAAAGTAAACTGTGTTCACTTGAAGTTGGTTTTATAAGTTGGACTAATTGAAGATGGTGAATTTAGGGAGAGAGAAAAATAATAATTTTAAGTGTATTTTTGCTTTACTACATCTAATTTTGTACATATGAGGAGCTTGCTGTTAAAGCTGAACATCTCCTGAAAAGCTAAGCCTGCTAGATTTTATAGGTCCATACACACCATTGAATTGATGTCGAGTTTGCTTTGAAGCCTCTTATTTCACTATTGGTCTGTTTTCCTTTTCAATTCATGTTCCTAATCTTTCTGCGTGACATTTTTCCATGTTGTACACCTTTTACGTGGTTTCACCCAACCCCAGCCCCTGATAGGAACAGGTCTAGGGAACTATGTAGTAACCTGTGCATCAATTTCCAATTCCTGATTGGATTGTAAATGGACCTGACCAGACTGTGAGTATCAGGGCTCTTACTCTGGAGGATATGAAATAAGCAACCCAAAATCTGTGACATAAAATAGTGGGTGCTTGGCGATGGTAGCCACAGTGGCTTGTGTGCTAGTGGAGGACTCTGTGGTAACAGTGAGCCTCCCAACAGAGCCTCCCAATGGAGAAGCCAGTTGCCCTGAAAGTCAATGAAAGCAATATAGTTTTCATTAGGCCGGCTGCCTAATGTATATTTCATGTATATTGCATTCATGAAATTACCTGATACCTTCTTAAAAACTGTCCTCTTTCCTCATTTGATTTGATTCATGTCAAGTTGGTTTCATTTATTACATCCAAAGTGTCTTGAATAAAATATGTCAGTTAATTCCAAGGTAGACAGAAAAATGATACCATGACAACTTTTGATTCTTTACACTGTGTCTTGTATGTCTAGCTCACAGCTTATGATATATCATCAATAAATCTGTCTTAAATCTGTGCTAAATAATAGTGTTGAGTGACGATGACACTGTCTAATTATTTCCCTTTGCTATATACAATATCAGTCTTCATCAAGCTTAATTATTTTGTATTTTGAAAATCTCTAATGTATGAATCTGCATTTGTGTAATACAAGCAATTTACTTATACTTCTCTGGAGAACAGCTGATGCACAGCATAACTTCCACTGCTTGTTTGTTTGTCATAACCTACTTGTTTGCTTGGCTTCAGAAATGCAGCTTTCGGAATTCAAGTTTTCTTAAAGGTGATAGACTCCCCTAGTTAGCACATCAAAAGGGATATTTAAACAAAAATAGAGTATCAACAATTTTTTTTAAAAAGAGGGCTATTTTAAAAGTCTGCTAATTTCAGCATTGATTCATACCTCTTGATACTAGGGAGTGAGTAAAAGAGTTTCTTAGGGGAAATGAAACAAAATCAAGTCACAATTGCCAGACGTATTTTTATATAACAGGTAGAAATGACTAATGAATATGCTTGGGTTTTAATCTGACTTTAATGATGGTAGGAATTGTGCCATCTGATTCCCAAGAGCTGGTGCACCACCACACTCAGCTAATTTTTAAAAATATTTTTGGTAGAGACAGGGTTTCACCATGTTGGCCAGGCTGGTCTTGAACTCCTGACCTCAAACAATCACCTGCCTTGACCCCCCAAAGTGCTGCACCTGGCCAAAGATCCCTTTCTAGGTAGTCACATCAACATTTCAACTTTAAAAAAAAGTATCAGTATGCATTTGTAATACAAGTCAACTTCCTAACAGTCCATCCAGTAGTACAGGAGGGTGCTAGGAATTTGGAGGACAGACAATCTGGAGATCTTTATTGATGCAGCAGATCAGCTTCTGCATCCACCTCTCTAGGTTATAACTCCCTGCAAATGGGAACGTTGTGTTCTCTTAATCTCTTCACAGACTTGCGTAAACATCCGCATGCATATCATAGTTTCCAGAATTCAGACCATTTAGTGATTGTCTAAGGGTTCTGACTCATCTGGAAAGAAGTTGTTGGTGCTTTTTATTACAGCTAAAAGGTTTACCTTGTACCTTATCTCATTTTTGTCTTGGCTTTTTCACCCCAAACCTATTTTCAGATCAAAGAGCTGTTAGATTCTTCATCTTTCCTACAAATAGAGATTTTGGTTTCATATTTTCTCCGTGATTCCCAAGAACTATGCAGACCTGAGGCAGGAACATTATACACATGTTGCTTTTTTATGTAGGGTCATGATCAAGTCCTGCTTTATTTAAGATGATAATCAAGTCCCTCTTGGTAGTAGCCACCCCAAACCTCTGGCCAGTACCAAGATCTGGCTCATGCCCAGCCCAAGGCCCATTCCTGAGGCTCTAGGCCTGTCAATGAGGTGTTATCTGGCAGCTTAATGAGCCATCCAGTCATCATCCAGGTTGAGGCTCCTGCCTGGAGACCTGCCTGAGTCCCTGCCCTTGTCATACTCTCTGTTAACCCTGTAACAGCATTCAGACTCATCCTTCTGTATTCAGCCCAAGTCCATCCTCTACATGGTGTGAGATCTGCAGGACACATAAACCAGAACCATATCTGTGAAGGATCCTTTCTTCCTTCTGCAGTTCTTTGAATGCATGATGATTTCTCATCTCAGAGCCTATGATGCTTTCTTCCTAGAATATCCTCCCTCTTTAGCATGGTTACCTCTGCCTATGGATCCAGTGACCCAGCTCAGGGCTCATGTCTTTCTGAATGTCTTCTTGATCAGCACAGGCTGGACTGTTTCTCTTCTTCGGCAGTGGTTGTAACTTCACAAAGTGTTGGAGAAGGGTTGGGGCTAACACTCCATTGACTTTTCTGTAAGTGCTCTGCCACAGGATATTTTAACCTTCAGTCAAAGAATGGGTGGGGATTTCTCCAAGTGTTAATGAAAATTTAAGGGCACCTAAGTAGATGCCTATTCATATTCCTTAATTTCCGTAGGCATCAGTAACATAATAGTAGAGAAATGGAATTCAGATCACAGTTGGACCCCTCTTACGAGCATCTCCTAAAGGGGACTTGACTCTGGAAAGATTTACGATTGACAACCAGAATAATTTATGACAATAGCAACAATTATGAGGAGTGTGACCAACAGTTAGACCTATCTATGGACTGCTTCTAAATGAGACATAACTCTTAGAACACTTACACTGATGAGAATGATGATGATTTATGACAATAATAACAATTATAAAGAGTGAGGCCAACAGTTCCTGAGTTTTTCCTGCAGGCTAGTACTCTTCGAAGAATTGTACATGTTGCCTCATTTCATGCTTACGTTAACCCTTTCAGTTAAGTGTCATCATCGTCTCCACTTTGTCAATGAGGAAGCCACGGCAGAGCAAGACAGGAAGAATGGGTCCTTTCGAGGACGTGGAGGAGTCTGGCAATGTGGGCCACATTGAACAAAGCAGGTGGAGGCTGCAAGGGACAGGGGAATCAGACCCAGCATGAGGGTGACCATCCCTGCAGATGGCCTCTGCAGCTGGGTCACTGGTAGTCTCGGGGCTTTGCCGAGGTAACTTCTCTAGCAGAGATGACACTGGACATCCCATATAGGGAGGGAGCTAGCTCTACTTGTCAGTTGTCCAGCAGTGAGGATGCAGACTGTAGCCCAAGGACAGCAGAGCACAGCTCCCACTGAAGGAGAGAGATGGTGACAACAGCAAGCTGCAGAGAAGCAGGTGGCAGTTCTGATTACATGCACCATGCCCTTGCGCACCCTCAGCCACTCCTGGAAGGCACTGATGGAGAGAAGGATCTCAGGAGGCTGGGCAGGCAGACAGGATATCATAGCATGGATACTTGGGGTGCTCTGACCTTTGCAATCCCTCCAGGTAAGACCTGGCTATGGAAGATAGAACAACAACCATGTTGTTACTCAGGGGATCACAGTTTAAAGCATCGTGCTAAATTCATTTTATGTGGTATAAGTGGAGAGCATAGAATATTGGACTGAAATGTACTTGAGCAGTGGAGACATTTGTTGTCTCAGCCTTAGTTAACAAGAAGCCTGAAGGTAGACAGGGTTCTTTTCTTTAGGTGTCTCAATGGTGCCATGACCCTAAGTCAACCTCTCTGTGAGTCCCCAAGCATTCACCTGATGGTTGTAAGGCACCACGTCTACACAACCACTTGCAAGGTAAGTATTCTCACATCACATAGATGAGGAAACAGGCTTAGATGTTAAATAACTTCACCAATGCCGCAAATGCATAGCTGGGATCGAGACCTCAGTCACAGGTTCCAAACTCCATGTTCTTCCATTCTAAGCTATAGGTTGACCCTGATCCTGACCACCTGGGCCCCACTCAGCACCTGTGTATACCTGCCAATATATTCTCACAGGCCAGTGGCTTATGCCTGTGATCTCAACACTTTGGGAGACCAACACAGGTGGATTGCTTCAGCCCAGGATGTCAAGACTAGCCTGGGCAACATGGTGAAACTCCATCTCTCCAAAAAAATACAAAAAATTAGCCTTGAGTGGTGATGCTCTCCTGTAGTTCCAGCTATGCTGGAGGCTACATTGGGAAGATCGCTTGAGTCCGAGAGGTCAAGGCTGCAGTGAGCTAAGATTGTGCTGCCGCTGCACTCCAGCCTGGGCGACAGAGTGAGACCTTGTCACACACATACACACACACACACACACACTTGTTTCTCACAAACTATTGCCATTATCTGCATCTGCATTTAGGTAAATGTCTCTTTTCCTTGACTGTGAGCCCTTTCCGGACGTGACCTTGACATGTTCATTCCTGTATCCCCTGCACCAAGGTGGTACCTGCCATGGAACTTTTCCTCAGTAAATGCTTGTTAATTGAGGAAATGATAACTGAAAATTTCCAAAATGTAATCTTGGGATTTGTACCATTTTCCATTAAGCATTGCTTCTGAAAGTAACCAATTTCACTATGGATTTCCAGATTTATGGATTTCAGTCACCTCCCCCTTTGTTAATTATTGAAATAATTCCTCTGTCTTTTTTTTGGAAATCATGTCTTAATATTTTTGCCAATGGGCAGCAACCTGTGCCCTTCCTAAAGAAAATGAACTGTTCTTTGGAATTTTCAGCTAGGCTAGTACCATCCTGGATTATCAAGAGATTGCAAATGTGTATGTCTCTTCAATTACTCCCTCATTCCCAGCATGGTTTCAAGGATTATTAGCTGAAAGAAAATTCGTTGCTACTTGAGGTAGGCAGAATTCTAAGGTGTCCAGCAAGGTTCCCATCATCACTTGGTTTTCGCAGACTGCCTAATCCCAGCAATGTAAAATAGGAAGGAGCCTCATTCTCCTAACTAGGTGATTTTAATAGCACGGTTGACTTTAAGAAAGGTAGATTATCTAGGTGGGTCTGACCTAATCACACAAACTCTTTAAATCTGGGTCTGGAGGTCAGCGACAAAGGAAAATTTAGAAATTCCATTCGAAGATAGAGAGTTTTGACATGAGATAAATCATCTGATGCTGGCTTTGAAGATGGAGGGACTTTGTGGGCTAGCAGTGCAGATGGCATCTACATGCTGAGGAGGATCCTGAACTCACAGCCTGCAAGAAAACCAGAACCTCAGTCCGATGGCCCAAAGAATTGAATTCAGACAATAACTTGCATGAACTTGAAAGGGGATGATTCCCCAGAACCTGCAGAAGAGAAAGTAGCCCTGTAGAAATTTTGACGATAGCCTTGTAAAACTCTGAACAGAGAACCCTGCCAAGTCTGACTTGACAAAACTTATAAAACTGTTAGCTAAAACAATGAGTGCTGCTGTTGGTGATTGGTTATGCAATGATAGAAAAGTAATACAATGCTTTGTAGTTGATCATGTGAGATATATATTACAAAAAGCTGAATTATAAAAGTTTTTGAGAGAAAATAAATTTTATTCTGTGACAATATTTATTCCCATCAAAAGTTTAATATGTATACCCTATTTTATTTTTCAAGCATATATGCATGCATTTATACTCAAAAGCTAATCTGTAGCTTTGATTCTGAGAAGTGGAAGAATTTGAATCTGGAGTGGAGTGGTGGTTTACTATGGAATAAGGGCAACTAAATAAAGCAATCATCTTTAGCCTCACCATTCTTATTACATAGATTCACAAGATGTTGATTGTTGTTAGCTACACCTAAAAAGATAAAACATAATAAATATTAACAGTTGCTTGCTCCACATAAGGGAATTGCTTTCTTTCCTTCCCATCTTTGAACTAGTGAACTTTTTGAAAAGACGTTTCCACCAAAGTCTGCCATACTTTGGAGATCAGGGTGCAAAAGGAATATATGTTATAAATACTATCAAAGGCCATTCTCCTTATTAGCTAAATTTCAAGAGCCCAAATGCCAACAGTTCTCTAACTAGAGTCTAAAAATCTTTTCCACATATGCAAAAATTTCAAACTTATTTTAGGGAAGATGCTGATTTCCAGTTAATATATTAATAGTTAACAGTATTCAGTGGAGAAACAGAAGCCAGTGGTCACATACATTTTGTAAGAATGAAATTTATTTCTTCGAAAGTGTGATTAGTGTGAATTTTCATGAGAAAATAAATAATATAGGAATGTAATTGTTTCACAAAGTAAGACATTTTGTAGTTTCATCTTCTGCAGAATGCAATATTGAAATAATTCAATATTATTTTTTAAACAAATAAATAATTTGCCAAAATATTTATTTTTGGAAACCAGACATATATTGAAGAATCTGCTTTTTACTGTTTACCAACCGTAGCCATAGGAATTTCTATCCTTACCACAGTGAGTACACATTTGCCAGCTGGAAAAAAAACCAGTTAGATTGCTTTTGGATCATTTTTTTGGAAATTTTTTATTAAATATAATTTCTATTTTAAAATTAGGGAGTAACTGTTAGTTTCCATGCTAAGAAAAAAACATTTCTCATGATGCTGAATTATTACTGCTCCAATAAAGTTATACTGGTTTATTTAAACAAGACAATTAGCTTATTGAATTGTCATTCAGAATTAACATTGCAGTAGTCATTTCCAAAGTCTTTGAGAATGTCTGCTTCACTACAAAACCAGAAGAACAAATTAGAGGGACTGTAGACATATTTTGGAGACTTCTCAGCATTGCCAAGAATTGCCAGTTTTGTTTTTTTCCAAAAGTTTTTCTGTCTTTGTTTTCTTCTAATTTAAATTCCAAAGCAGAACCTTCCCTCACAAATATTCCTAATTCAAAAGTCTGCTTATGAATCATTGTTCTTCTTGTCATAACCCCTTTATTCTTTCACATTTTTTTTTTATTTTATTTTAATTCTAACCTCATGTAGTTTGCCTTTTAATGCTGAAATTATTCCTCTAAGATTCCCTCTTGTAGTTTTTCCTTTTTCCTCACAAAGCAAGAGGGATATTCTAAAATACTTTCTGGATCCTCAAGATTCATCTCCATGCTTCCCAAGCACCAAATTTCCGGTCAGGTTTTCATTCTCTTTCTCCTCCCAAAGAGCAGGAGCATTTACAGCCATTGCTCCTTTAACAGGGAAGCTCTTTTTCCTCTAAACTTCTCTGTTTTTGTAGTCATCAGCCCTCTGAGCTTTTCTCATTTAGCCAAGAGTCCAAGGTCACTCTACTGAGCTGTGTCTATATAGTACCCCAGCTTTCTTTGATCTCCTAATCCTGAAGCAAAATGTACGAACTGGATTAAAGCTGCTGCCTCCTATACTTGACTTTGTTGAGCCTTGTCAACTGCTAGAACTCGGGGCCTGTTTCTCCTCCATTTCCTTGGCTAGTCTATAAGTAATTTCTCCAGGACAGGGACGACAAGCATATGCCAAACCAGTGGCCAGCACATAGCAACTGTTCAACCAGTGCAGAGTGAATAAATGAATGAACAAACCAATGAAAATACAGTAATTTTATTGCTGTTTCTTATCTCATTGGCATTGTTTTGGCAAAATCACCAGTCTTATTAATCTTAAGTATTTCTATCTTTATATGTTCCAGAGTACATATTATCTATTGTGTTATTCATTTTTCTATATATCATATACATTTTATATGTATTATATATTTAGATGTATTTTATACATATAATTTATTTATATAATACATTAAATAGTATATATTATTCTGACCTTGCTAGATCACAGTATTACATTTTGATATTCATTGTAGTTAATTTTCATGAAAATATCGACTTGTTAATGTGGTATCGTGGATTCCAGGGCCAGATAGCTTGATGTCCTCCGAATGTGGAACTATGGTTGACTTAGTCTCATACTTTCACTCTGATCTTAAGAAAAGGATGATAGTAGTTCTAACAATAGTAATGACAGTAATAATTTTAATAATAACAATTTCAATGTTTATTGAGCAGTTTCCCTAGGCCAGGCACAAAATTAAATGGGTTGGATAGATTATGCCATGTCATCTTCATGAACCTTTAGGTCTTAGGTCTTATTTTTTTGTTTGTTTGTTTTGTTTTGTTGTTGTTGTTGTTGTTGTTTTGAGACGGAGTCTCCCTCTGTCGCGCAGGCTGGAGTGCAGTGGCCAGATCTCAGCTCACTGCAAGCTCCGCCTCCTGGATTTACGCCATTCTCCTGCCTCAGCCTCCCGAGTAGCTGGAACTACAGGCGCCCGCCACCTCGCCCGGCTAATTTTTCGTATTTTTTAGTAGAGACAGGGTTTCACCGTATTAGCCAGGATGGTCTCGATTTCCTGACCTTGTGATCCGCCCACCTCGGCCTCCCAAAGTGCTGGGATTACAAACTTGAGCCACCGCGCCCGGCCAGGTCTTACTGTTTTTATTTTGTAGATAAGAACATTGAGATATAGAGAAAAAGAATCACTTTCTACAAATTCAATGGTGTCTAGATACTGATTTCAGAATCTAGGCATCTGTACTCCCCAAGCACATGCATTAAAATGTCACACCACAAGACTGCCGTTCAGTCTAACACAGTATCTTGAATTGTGTTGTAAATAGCCATCTAAATGTGTCTCGTCTGTTTTCACCCTAGGGATGCAAACATTCTTGAACTGATATTCTGCTTCTTTTCCTTTCCATATACTGCAGTGATTATAGTTGTTTTGAGATTCCTCATCATGATATGTTTCTCAGATTTATTTTTATGCAAATTAAGAGGTTAAAAGTATATATTATCATTAGTATAAATACCTTCATATTAACTCTTGCAAATTGCCAGTTGACAAATTATACGAATATTCTTGTCTATAAAATACCAGTCATATATTAAGCATAAGATTGTTCTAAATTTATTTGAGAATAATAAATAGCTATTTTAAGAATTTGATGTGGGGCCTTAGAAAGGTTGAATACTTTATGGTTATAATTATTTGATGTATTTCTTATATCAATTACTGTATCTTAATGCTTTTATATCCATTTTGAAGTGTGCTTTCTTCCTAAATGTCATCTTACTTCAAAAAGCTAGTAATAATTTTACGTCTAAAAACAATCCGTATAACAAATTTTATTTAGAAGCATTGCAGTATAAACAGATGTTTTACAAAAACTGACTAATGAATTTTGAAATTTAATATTCTGATCAGTAGAGAACTGGAAATCTTTATGAATTTATCTAGAGTTGAAAATTCTTTATATTTTCTCTTATTCTTAGAGCTTTTTCAGACTCATAGAGCCAAAACATGGAGTTTCTAATTCCATAAATGATAGTTAAATCTCATTGTTGTGTTTTTATGATAGTTCCTAGCTTTGCCTTGAAATATAGTCATAATTTCTCTTATATTTATTTCTTCCATCTATAAAAATGGGGATAATGCTCTTCTATAAATTTGCGATGGCTAAGTGAGAAATGTAAGTCAACTGTCTCACGTACTAACTGTTACAAGTGAATCACATATATTTTCCCTTTTTGATGAATACACAGAAAATCTTTCATTGAAGTCCCTTTGCTAATTTTTCTACAGAAGATTGTAAAATTGTTCCTTTCACTGTGGGCTAAAAAGATGTATCACAGTAGTACCATGTTTGTCTCCTTCATAATATAGACAACCACACAGAAATTGACAAGATGAGATGGAAGAAAACTTAAATCAATTTCCCTTTCATGCAGGCCACCTTAATAGGTCTCCGTACCCACTGCTGGAACTGAAGATGAGATTCTCAATATTGTATGATAGTAAAAAGAAGAGCGATAGTGCAATAATAACGTATGTCTAATCAGAAATGCATAATAAATATATAGAAGCCAGTGACTCTTTGAATAGATATTCTTCAAACCGCAAACAGCAAGAGATGAACGGATTGCCCCAATCATGCACGCTTATTCCTCTCTCTGCTGTAAGTGTATAAATATGATGAGTAGAAAGGCATTTGTGTCTCCATCATATCCACTCTATCTTCCTTCAGATGCTGAGAGTCCAAAAGCTTTTACCAAGATACGTGTTCATATTTGTTTGTTTGGTCATTATAGAACATTGGAAACCAGTGACATTTCAGCCAAAAAATTAACAATGAGTATTTGATGTACTCAAGAAGAAAGTCAGCTGAAATGTCAGCCATCTATCTTGGGATGACTACAGCTTGTTGACCACCATGAACATGATTCCAAGTGTTCAAATTATTAGGATGGAAAAGGAAGGAGGGTATAGCAGAAAGAGTGTTGTAGTGAGTACTAGGAGATTGTGGTCTTGACAGCAACACATTTAAGGTGTGACTTTAAGGCAGTCATTTGGATTTCTGTGTCTTAGTTTCACTCACCTGTAAATTAGGACTCAAGAAGAGCCTTGGTTTTTCCGAGTGACCCACTCTGGTGCTGTTCATCTGAATATTTTAGGATGGGGACATTAATTGAACTTGAGGAAAACAGTAATGAGATTTAGTACTTTCAAGGAAAGCAGATGAATTATCTATAGATTTATTTAGCTTTTTTAAAATATAGAAATCTCCTGTTAGGTGAAGACATGAACTTTATATGAGGGCGAACACAATTTAAAAGAAGTTTATGAGTATATCGTAAGTTGCCTCATATGGTCTGGATGTTTTCCAATTTGACTAAAACTTGAGCTAAAGATAAGGAACTTGAATAGTGTTTCACACTGAGGGATACCTTGGAGTGGGCCTTTTAAGAAATAATGGTTGGTTCCATTAAAATAAAATATGCTTATGTAGTATTCCCAAGGGCTTAATGTGTTAGAGTGATCCTTGTTCTTCAGGGATGACTATAATGTGGCTCTTGCCCTCTGGGGTTTTACTATCAAATAAAGACAGAAGCAGCAGGGCAAGGTGGCTCAGGTTCAGGTTCAGCACATTGGGAGGCCAAGGTCAGGGGTTCACGTGAGGCCAGGATCACTTGAGGTCAGGGGAATCACTTGAAGCCAGGGGATCACTCGAGGCCAAGAGTTCAAGACCAGCCTGGGCAACACGGCAAAACCTCATCTCTATCCAAAATGTGAAAAACGCCCAGCACGGTGGCTCACACCTATAATCCCAGCAGTTTGGGAGGCTGAGGTGGGCAGATATTTGAGGCCGGTAGTTCGAGACCAGCCTGACCAACGTGATGAAACCCTGTCTACTAAAACTACAAAAAAAATTATCTGGGTGTGGAGGCGGGCACCTGTGATCCCAGCTACTGGGGAGGCTGAGGCAGGAGAATTGCTTGAATCTGGGAGGCTGAGGTTGCAGTGAGCCAAGATTGTGCCATTGCACTTCCAGCCTGTGTAACAAGAGCGAAACTCCATCTCAAAAACAAACAAACAAAACCAAAAAATACCTGGGTGTGGTGGCACGCACCTGTGGTTCCCAGCTACTCTGGAGGCTGAGGTGGGAGGAAGAGGTTGCAGTGAGTTATAATTGCACGACTGCACTCCAGCTTGGGTAACAGAGTGAGACCCCATCTCAGAAAAAAAAAAAAAGGCATAAATATGCTAAAACATGATAAAATATATTTGCTGCTGTGAAAAAAAACAGTAAGTGGTACTGGGATTGGTTCACAGAGGGATATTTCTTTGTCAGGGATGCAAAACATAGGCAGGGAAAGAAATGGGGTAAAGGTGTTACTCAGAGGGAAAGACAATCAAAAGACACAAAAGACAAGCTGTGGTTTGGGATCAGTGTTGAAATGGAGTCAATGGGGTATGCCAGTGTTGGGTAAGGATGGTGACTGAGTATAACCATTCTTTGAGCGGCCATGTGCTACATATCCAGCCTGAGACTTTACATGTTGCTGAGTAGTCAATAGAGCGTCCAAGGGAGGGATGGAAGTCCAGGGAGGCTGGTCCACAGTGCAAGTTAGAGAGGGTGGCCTTACCCAGGAGGTAGGTCAGACAAATTTCACCCAAGGTAACGAGTGCTTCCAGAGGCTGCAGAGCTAGGGCTGAGGAGATCTGGAGACTCACTTGTGTCAAACAAAGGACACAGAGCAGGATTGGGAAGCTATTACTTACTTCAGAAAATCCTTTAACAAAACATTTGGTGGGCTAATCCAATATTGTGGGCTTAACTTTTACCACAACCATTCCCCATTTTCAACAAGAACTCTTTGATTTTTAAATGATTTTCATCCTAAGTGAATGTATTCTAATTATCTTTTATCCAGGAGAAACTGTCATGGAATTTTATATTTCAGAGTTTGCTGTGTTAGCAGCAGGCAGCGAAGAAGTCGCCTAATTAGTTGACAGTAACGCTGTATTCATAAGCCCCAGTCTTCTCACACATCTGTTTGTTTAGTACCTCAAGAGCTGAGGAGGTTTAAAAATTGTCACACATTGTTGCTTTGTCTTATGCACTTATTAGAAAATGGGATTCTCAGCAAGATTTCATTGAAAAGATCTGTCCAAGGCATTGACTGCCAACTTTCCTCGGAATTTAGCAATTAACCTTCTCTCCCTAATGCGGGAATGATGGCATCCACCTGCTAGGAACTCCTTGTCATTTTGACATATCTCATTTAAGGTAAAGAGTTTAATTCTGTCTTTTGGACTCACGTATTGTTTGTCGTATCATAAATGCCCAACAAAGTCTTAAGCTCTAATTTAAAGAGGTAGCTAGGGTGGTGGTGAAGACAACGGAGTTTGGAACCATAGACTTTGAGATTTGAATCTCAGCTCTGCATATTACTAATGATGTGTAATTGGAAAGTATTCTGGTAAACCCCATTTACCTATTTGTAAATTTGGGAGAATAACACTTAACTCAGAAATCTGTTATAAGCATTCATGTAGATGTGTTTTCAAACAATTAGCTAGTATTAGGCACTGAGAAAGTATTCCATACATGTGGGCTATTCTTCTTCTTAAATAATTAATTGATTTAGATAAACATCTTTATGACATGTTACACTCCTGAGTAGATAGGAAATGCCCTGATCTTTACAGATACATTATTCACTTATGGCTTTCCTTCTTTCTCTTATTTAGTGGATGATAATGATGTCTTTAGTTAGCTAAAGACAAGTATTGTAGCTATTGCCAAAGAACACCAGAGTACAGCAGCGTTCTTAAATTAATGTGTAGTAATATGTGTATGATAACATAGCTGTGATACATGAAAGTATCACACTCCTTAGGACACAATCTCATTACCTTGAAAATGGTATTGCCCTCAGGTGGATAGTTGCTCAAGGCCCCCGCATTTTGGTCTATGTTCTACTACCAATAAGCTTCATTTAATTCCCTGGTAACCTGGTACTAGAAAATAATTTTACCTGGGAGAGTAATGTGGGAATAGAGAAAATCCTCAGTGTTACCCAACTGTTGGAATTGTTTGAATGTGTTTAAAGCCTGTGAATATTTGGGGGATTATGGAAATGTATGACATTCTGCAGGATTTACATCTGAAATCTGGAATATGCCTGTGGCAGGTGAGTGGATGCTGGAGTCAGCCAATCAAGGACAGATCTATAGGAGCATGAGTTTGTGCTATCCTCTGCTCTGATGGGAAGGAGGGTCAAATCTCATTCCTCCATCCATTCCTTTGTTTATTCAACACATAAATTGTGGATGTACAATGTGTTACTCAATGTTGCAGACGCTGTATATAATGTTACAGACACTGAATATAGATCCGGATAAGAAAAACTGCCTGCCCTCAAGCAACCTATAGTCTTTATGCTACCTTAAATGCGTACCTTAGCAGGGATGGTAGCAAGACCTTGCTCAGGTTAAAAATGCCTTCCTAGGAGTCTATAACAAAACGTATATCAAGCTAACCCTCCTGAGCATGATAGGACAATTAATACTAAGATAAAACAGCAAGTGCCAGATCAAAATTCAAGAGAAGAAATTAAATTTAAAATAACTCTCTTCTAGTTAAACTACCTTTTGGGGTAGGGATGCAGAAGTACATTTTAAGCTTCACCTGGACCATTTCAAACAGTTATTATGTTTGGCTAGTGAACTAGCATTCCAGAGGGAGAAAATTAATCAGAATTTAGTTTTATATGCAAATCTTAGAATCAGAACACAGAAATAATAAACCAATAAAGAAATAAAGCTCCATAGAATATTTAAAACATTTAAAGAAATATTGACAACTACAACATAAGGGAATTTTAAGAAACAAAATGTAAAGAAACTATTGTTTTTTCTGTTAAAGGATTGGATTTGCCGTTTTACACAGAAGATTTAACTTCCTTCATTATTCCTGAGGAAAATTGTTATATTTTATGTCAGAAAAGTACAAAACCAAATATATCTCTGAGGTGTTAATTGGACACAATAATAAGATACTTCCAAATAAAAGTATTATGTTGTACTGAAGTACATCATAGACTATTTTTAAATGTTGTCATTGATTAATAAGGCTCTAATTATAAACCAAAGAGAATTTGAGATTTTGCTATACGAATATAATTTTCAGAAACATATTTTAAGATAGTAGCATACATATTGTAATGAAATCTATGATATGTACAATTGCAAATATGTAGTATTTGCAAATTCATGGTTTTAAAAAATGCTGTAACTCTGTTGAAGAAGTAGAATTTGACCAGTAATTGTTGGAGAGTCTTCTAGGCCCCTTCCTCATTGTCTCTCTTCCACTATGTCAGAGATAAACAGCTTTCTCAATTTTGTGTTTATTTGTACCCTTGAAGTTCTTTATATTTTCTCACACATATGCATCCTAATAAGTAAAGTATTACGTGGTTTGTCTGACTTTGAATTTTACATAAATATGTTATGTGTTCTTTGCACCTTGCTTTTTACCGCGCTCTACGTAGATTTGCCCATGGTCTCATGGGTGCTGGTAGTTCATGCAGTCTTTTTTATTTTTGGCTTTCACTGATGACTCCTACTCCATCATTTGAATATGCCACAGGGCATTTACACTTTCTCCTGAGAACATTTGCAGAGTTTGCAGGGTTTTCTTCTGTAAACATATAGCTAGGGACATTGTCATACGAGTCTCCTTGTGTGGGCGTGCAAGTGGTTTGTTGGGCGGGCACAGAAGAGAAATGTCCGGGTTGTGGGATTGGAACATCCTCAACTTCTCTCCATAATGCAAAAGAACTTTCGAAAGTACTTGTGCAAATTTATATTCCCACTGGCAATTTGTAATCCATTGCTCCACATATTCAGCAAAACTTAACATTTCCCTAATTATTTTGGTGCTGTTGTTGCAAATCTGGTGAGTTTGAAGTTTGCACTTCCCTGATTTAGGCATTATTAGCACTTTTTATACACTTATCACTTACTCTTGTCTATTCTTTGATTAAATGCCTAATCATGTCTTCAGCATATTTTTCTATTGGTGGTTTGTCTTTTCTTTTAGATATTTTAATTCTGAATATATTTGAATACTAATCTGTTAGTTGTATATATTACAATCATGTTCCTCCAGTTTGTGTCTCCTTTTTTTGCACTATAGTGTCCTTTGATAAACAGGATGCTTAGTTTTAATGTGAGGTTGATCAGTATTGTTTAAGAAATATTTAAACAATATTTTAAGAATTAAAACAACATTTAAATAATTTCCAATGATTTATTCTGTGAATTGTAAAGCTATATCCTTTTACATAATTTTTTTTTTTTTGGAGACAGAATCTCACACGCCCAGGCCAGAGTGCGGTGGCGTGATCTTAGCTTACTACAACCTCTGCCTCTAGGGTTAAAGCGATTCTCCTACCTCAGCCTCCCGCGTAGCCAAGATTACAGGTGCCTGCCATCATGCACAGCTAATTTTTGTATTTTTAGTAGAGATGGGGTTTTACCATGTTGGCCAGGCTGGTCTCGAACTCCTGACCTCAGATGATCCACCCACTTTGGCCTCCCAAAGTGCTGGGATTACAGGCATGAGCCACTGCACCTGAACTACATGAAAATCTTTAATCTATTTTTCATTGAATTTTAGCATATTAGGATGCATAGATTCAATTTTTTTTCATATGAAGTAGCTCTCCTAATAGCTACTATTGAGCAGACTGTCATTTGTCTCATAAGCTGCAATGCCATATCTGCCTTTTTCACATATGTGTAGTCTACTTCTGAGAAATTGGGGAAGAATTAACAGCTTTATGATTTTGAGTGTTCTCATTCATGAACTTGATGTCCATGTATTTAATTCTTTTCAAATGTTATTCAATTAAATTTAAACATTTTTCCAGAAAGGTTTCATGCTGCTCGTGGTTTCATTCATTGCTAGGCTCCACAAAGTTTTTGTTGCTCTTGGAAATGTTCTTTCTTTGTAAGAGACATCTTCTAAGAGTTTCTGTTTTATATAGAAATGCAGTAGAATTTTTTATATTGATCTGATACCAAGTAAAGTTACTAAACTTTCTAATTACCTCTAGGAATTTGTAGACTTCTTTAGGGTTTTTATATAAGCAATCTGTGAAAATTACTGTATTATATCTTCTTCTAGAATCTTATAATTTTCATTTTGTTTTGTCTTTTTGTACTGATAAGAAATGGGGGAGAGCAGACAACCTTTTTTATTTAATGGAATTACATTAATCTTTATCATTAAAAGAAGTGCTGCAGGACTTTTTTGGAAAAAAAAAGCTTTATTGAGATATAAATCAAATGCCATGCAATTCATCATGTAAATATAAAATTTAATGAGTTTTAATATATTCTTAGATTCTTACAACCATCACCACAGTCCATTTTAGAACATTTTCATCACCCCAAAATAAACCCCAAACTTCTTCTAGTCCTAGACTTTCTGTGTCTGTGTGCCCATTCTGGACATTTCATATAGATGGAATCATGCAATATGCAGTCTTTCATTATTGGCTCTTTTCATTTAGCATCATGTTTTCAAGGTTCATCGATGTACTAAATATAAGGACTTTATTTTTAGTTGCCAAACAATATACCATTGTATGGATAAATCATACTTAATGACATAAGTATGTATAGATATATATAGATAAGTATGTATGGATAAATTATACTTTAATGACATAAATCCATTAGTTGGTGGACATTTGTATTGTTTCCACTTTTTGGATATTATGAATAATTCTGCTATGAACATTCATGTACAAGTTTATATGTAGACACGCATGTTTGCGTTTCTCTTAGGTTTATAGCTAGACAAGCAGAATTGCTTGGTCACTTTATGTTTAATGTAGCTTTTATTTTTTTTCCTTTTTTTTTTTAAGACACAGTCTTGCTGTGTCACCCAGGCTGGAGTGCAATGGCGTGATCTCAGCTCACTGCATCCTCCGCCTCCTGGGTTCAAGCAATTCTCCTGCCTTCAGCCTCCCGAGTACCTGGGATTACTGGCACCCACCGCCACGCCCAGCTAATTTTTTGTATTTTTAGTAGAGACAGGTGTGGCCAGGCTGCTGGAACTCCTGAACTCAGGTGATCCACCCACCTCAACCTCCCAAAGTGCCGGGATTACAGGTGTGAGCCACCGTGTCCGGCCAAATGTAGCTTTCCTATAGGCTCATTTTATCTAGCTCAGGTCATTCTATTGATTGATTTATTGACTGATTGAGGTAGAGTCTCACTCTCATCCAGGCTGGAGTGCAGTGGTGCAACCTCAGGTCACTGCAACCTCCGCCTCCCAGGTTCAGGCGATTCTCCTTCCACAGCCCTCCTAGTAGCTGGGATTACAGGCACCTGCCACCATGCCTGGCTAATTATTGTGTTTTTAGTGGAGATGGGGATTTCACCATGTTGGCCAGGCTAGTCTTGAACTCCTGACCTCAAGTGATCCACTTGCCTCAGCCTCCCAAAATTCTGGGATTACAGGCATGGGCGGCCATGCCCAGCCCTCAGGTCATACCTTTTAATTGCTAATTTGCTAAGTGTTTTGTCATAAAGAATGATTGAGTTTTAGTTATTGCACATATCAATAGCTCATTCCTTTTTTGCTGAGTAGTATTCCATTGTGAGGATGTAACACAATTTGCATATTCATTTACCAGTTGATGCACACTTGAATTGTTTATAGTTGTTGCTATTTACAAATAAAGCTGCTGTGAACAAGTGTTTGTGTGATTTAATTGTTACTTTTTCTTGAGTAAATCTGTAGTTGTGGCATCATTGAGTCATATGCTTGCATATACTTAACCTTTTAAATTACTTCCCAAAGTGGTTGTACCATTTTCTAATCCTGTCAGCAGCATATCAGTGTTCTGTTAAGCTGTTTCTAATATGCCACTTTAAGTTCTATTTTTCATTTCTAGAAGTTCCATTTTTTTCTTATTCACATCTGCCTTGGAATATTGGAAGAGCTCTTCATTTTAATTTTAAAGTTCCCTTTATATTTTCAAGTAAATTATATAGGCTTTTCCCATATTTCTTCTGCATTGGATAATTCTATAATCTTCAGTCTCCTTCACTTTGATTCTTCTATTTATTGTTTTTAATGACAGCCTGCTCACTGAGGCATTTTTTCTCATGTGTGTTAGATTTCTGACTGTAGATTCATGTTCCTTGTAACTTATTTACAGGAATTACAGGAGGTCAGAGTTTTAAGGTATGGGCTTCCAAGAAAGTTGTGTCTTTTATTCTGCCAAGTATGAGGGCATCCTGCTGACTTAGGACCACTTTGAACTAAATTATTAGTCTGTGTTAGGTAGAGCATCATACGTAATGTAAACAGGGCATTAAACCCACATGAGTAAGGACTCTTCTGTTTTGAAATATCTATTAATCTCCTTTATCTTTTGACTAAGCTATTAATTGAATGGAATTCCATTGATCTTTATTATTAAAAGAACTTCTGCAGGTGTTTTTTTAAAAAATAGCAGCTTTACTGATATATAATTTATATGCCATGCAATTCATCCATTTAAGTGTCAAATTTAATGGTTTTAGTAGCTCCAATACATACTTACGGCTTTTAACAGAAGTTGACATAATTCATTGTATTATCAATGAATGGGTAAAATGCAGTAAAACTAAACAAGACAACAAGAAACCATCAGACTATCTAGTTGTCACAAACATAAACTATACAAGCTATATCAGGCTGTTTTTTATCTGTAGATACTTGTTTGTAGTCAGAAAGAATGTCTTCTGCCCTGAAGGCTTGCAGGGTCTCCCTTACCTGAAGGAATGCCTGTATCTGCGGAGAACACTTACCTTAAGTGGAGAGGACACTGCCATAACCTTTCTGATTAGTTCCTGTTATATTTCAACCCAAAGAAGTATAACAGAGCCTGGATTGTTTGCAGACTTCATCGACATAGAACATGATGAGAGGACCCTGCCCATACTGGTTGTCCCTGAATAGTTTTTAAAGTTAGACTTGAAAAGCATGAGATGATTTTGACTGCAGTTGATTGAGCAATCACATAGATGAAAGTTGATTCCACTTACTTGCAATACTCTCGTTTGTTGTTCCTGGAGCAGAGGTAGAAGAGGTGCACTCAAGTTTATCTCATGGCGGACAATCCAGAGCACTTATATATGTGACTTGAGATTTTGATGTGAAGATTTGATGTTAATAAATGAGTATAACATTCAGAAATGAGATGCAGGGACATCCTGTGCACTCCCCATCCTGACCTCCCCAAAAATGTAGCTTCCCTTTCCTGTTGCTGTGGGTTTTGGGAGACCCACTTAAAGCAGAGTTAGGGTGATGCTTTATCAAGGCTTTGTGATGAACAAGAAGTGGCATAGGGCTTTGACTGACAGACAAGGGTAAAAATGGAAGTCACTGTTTTAACGTTTATCAAAAAATTGCCTGAATTAAGAGTGTATAATGACCTTTTCATTTCTTTTAAAAGCACAATTATAATAATTTGACTGGATTATATGCCTTCCTAAGTATATTATTAAATACATACATCATTTCACCACCTTCTCATTATTTAAATAAGAATGTATGGGAACATATTTTTAAATGGTAAAGCAGTATGTAAATGGAAGTAATTATAGTTGGTATAATAATAAAACATTTTGCATTACTGGCTGCTATATATCACCAACTTACGTTGGCTGCTCTAGTCATCAAATCATTTATTTTAAAACTAATCAAAATTAATCCTCAGAATTCTCATTTCGAGAATTTACCCAGAAAATGAGCAGGAAAACCTGGAATGATTAGTTGAAAGGACATTTGAAATAATGAATAGGTAGAATCATTCTTTATTTTATAGTTTTCTGTATTCTAACCTTCCCTCAAAAGAAGGTGTTCTATCCAAACAGGCAGTGGGTCCCTGCAGCATGAAGCAGGGATCAGGGTTAGAATCTGACAAAGTTCATTATTGATTGTGTTTGCTGGCCTGAGCTTTGCAGGCATATCCTCTTGTGTTGCCTCTGAGGTAAATCCCCGCAGGTCATGTTCTTGGCTGACAGAGCCATTTATTAATAATTACATTCTGCTTTTTCAACAGCAAAGGGGTAATGATGTCCCTAAGGGGACAAAAACAGGGTTTTTTGTTTGTTTTTGTTTTTTTAATTGCGGCGGGCACAAAAGTTGAGATATTATAGTGGTCTGTGAACCTCCAAAGGCCACAGTATGAAAACAGATTATCTGTGGTGGTAAAGTTGCTTGGGGTGAGGGAAGCAATTAGGAATAAAAGTTGGAAAAGGGTTTTGGGGGGTCAGTAATGACTAATAGGTTGACAAATCCGACTCGTGAGGAATTGGAGCCTTGTGCCATATAGAACACAGACCACGGGGCTCTGGTATGCATTGGGATTAACATTTTCTGAGGAAGGCTTATCGTGGGCAAATAACACACTCAATTCAGTTGAGATGTCTTATCTAAATGTTCCCTTAGCAAAGACAAGAAAACTGGTTCTTGTTCTTTATCTATAGTCCTGTATAGAAAAATGCAGGTTTGAGTGTGTTTGTCATTCTCTAAGACTGGAAGCTTAGTTGGGCTTTTCCTCTGATCCCTACAGGCTTTTCACTAAGTTTCAGCTTAATTTAGAAAATGTGTTCTCTCCTCTTACGTCCTTTTATGGTGGTGGCCACAGGTGAGGAGATAGAAGAAACAGGACTGGTGATACTTTCCTAACTGAGATTACAATGACCTTGGAAAAGAACTTTTCCTCTGAATGACTTTTCTTTATGGCTAGTTTACCTTTATCCCAGAAACTGGTACCAAACTGTTAAAAGTAATTTTAAGTGTGTTCCAAGTGTTCTGCACCAGTGGTTCCTGACTAATATTAGAATCACCTAGGAAGCTTTCTAAAACACTTATCCCTGGGACCAACCTCAGGGAGCCTGATTTGATTGGTCTGTGGGGGGAGCCTAGGGGTCTACAGCTCCAGGAGTGCTCTAGGTGAGTTTAATATGCAACCAGGGGCAGTGCCTAGCTCCACATTCTAAAGCTGCTGCCCTCCTCAGTTGATGGCATCCACTGCCTGTGCATCCTGGGCTTTGGAGCAGAACAATGGTGTAGTATTTTGCAGTCTGATTCATGGTATTTCTGTCAAAGGGCTAAGTCCTGAGTCTAAATGAGACAAGTTTACAGCAATTGTCACCTTTAAGTAATAACAATAGCAGCCAATATTCACTCAACCCTTGCCTGTTCAGAGCACTTGATGAGTTAACTTACTTAACTGTCATACTAGAGGTATAACTCTCGTTATTTCCATTATTGGGTGGGTATAAACCAGTAGGAAAGAACTATGTTAAGACTGCATGATGATTGGGAGGCTGAGGCGGGCAGATCACCTGAGGTCAGGAGTTCGAAACCAGCTTGGCCAACATGGTGAAACCTCATCTCTACTAAAAATACAAAAATTAGCCAGGGATGGTGATGTGTGCCTGTAGTCCCAGCTACTCAGGAGGCGGAGCCTGGCTTGAACCTGGGAGGCAGAGGTGGCAGTGAGCCAAGATCCTGCCACTGCACTCCAGCCTGGGTGACAGAGAAAGACGTATTCTCAAAAAACAAAAAACAAACAACAACAAAAAAAGAGTGCAGCATGAACAGTATGACCTTAAGTCTGTGTCATAATCAGTTTTTCTACTCCCTCTTAGCAATTCCCAGTGGGATTCCCGGTGACTCTTGGAAAAAATGATTAAGTATTTATAAGGAGTAAGGGAATCTGCAAGATATAAAGGGGAAGAGGAACAGGTGCATACCTCAGGAGGGCACGTGCTCCACAACCTAACAGCAGGTACATGTCAAGAAGGGCAATACTGGCAACTGAAAATTGCCCTGAGGAGGGACTGTGGAGGAGAGAAAGATTCCTGTTAACTGAAGTGAGCAGCAGGAGGGTGCACTTGGAATGTAGTTTATTTTAAACTGTGTCAGGTTGTATGGGATGTCGATTTGTAGAAATAGTGGGTGAAATATATGGTATTGTTCATTTCCAACCATGTGACCCACCACAACGGTAATTAATTAATTAAGTAATTTATACTTTAATTTTTAATTTTTTTTCTCTTTGAGACTGAGTCATGTTCTGTTGCCCAGGCTGGAGTGTAGTGGTGCAACGTCAGCTCACTGCAAACTCCCCCTCCTGGGTTCAAGCAATTCTCCTGCCTCAGACTCCCAAGTAGCTGGGATTACAGATGCCCACCACCATGCCCAGCTAATTTTTGTATTTTTAGTAGAGACGGGGTTTTGCCATGTTGGCCAGGCTGGTCTGGAACTCCTGACCTCAGGTGATCCACCTGCCTCAGCTACCCAAAGTGCTGGGATTACCTGCATGAGGCATCACACCCGGCCCACAATGGTAATTTTAAATGTTTCAGGTGGAGGAACGAGCATGTGGCAGTGCCACGGGAGTCCCAATGGCATTGATGGCTTCACATTGGCTGCAGAAAGGCTGCAAATTCCATTGACCATTGGCAGGACCCATAGTTTGCTGCTTGCATAAATGTCACAAGACAATCCTTGCAACTGTGTGACTTGCTCATCTAGTGCATGGACCTGTACTAATGGTTTCATAAACAGCAGCAGTACAGAGTGACTGAAATATCAGCAAGCCACTTGTAAACAGCAAGTATTATAGGTGATAAGCAGCTAGGTGGACACCACACTTAATTTGAGCTGAGAGCTCTGTAGCTCCAGTGGGTTGTGGGAAAGATTTATGGGACTGAACTCACAAAGCAGACGTGGTCTGGGCCCTGGGCCTTGGAGATGGGCAAGTTCTTTCCGCAGATGCCAATCACCTGGAATTCAGATGTGGATGCATTCTATCACCAGTCCAAGTAACTTCCAAATCAAAGAACACTCTTGACTTGACATTTATACTATGTTTCAAAAATCTCCTATCTCACCTTTTGGCCTTGGGGAGCACATGGAGAGTGGAGCCCCTGACATTTTCGTCTTTGAGTTCCCTACAGCCTGAACATAGGACACCAGTGATTATTGTACACTGGTGAGTTGAATTGCCCTGAAAGGTACAGCATGCATCTGGGGAGCAACAATTAATGGCAATCATATTAATGAATCTTAATAGCAATAACTTAGAGATTTTTTAAATTTCAGTATATGCGCTAGACATCATTTTTGTAAGAATTATATATGGCTTTTTTGGATTCCATTTAACTCTTATTATAGCTATCCAGGTGAAAAATCATATTAGTGTACTGGAAAACTATTGAGAATTGTTTATGAGAACTTTGTCGTTAAAAATAACATCCTGTGAATAGTTGGAGAGCTCTACAAAACAGAAAGAAACTACCTGAGTGTTACAGCTAGTCTGATTAGGAAAGAGCTCTTCACAAAAAAATAGCTAACAAGACACCAAGATATCGATTACTCCCATTTCTCTTCATTAATCATCTATATCTCAAGGAGAATGTCTTTGAGTAATGATGGAATATATAGAATATTATAAATGAAGTTTCTCAGTTGCCATGTTACTGGGTTTCTGGGCATCTAGAGAGTGTTACGAAAATAGCAGAAGCAGCCACAATTACTCTTTGGGATTAAGGCTGGGAAAATAATTATTACAGTAAATCTTCTTTTGCCCTGTTTATACAGCTTCCTTTGCTTTGATATGCTAAGAATACCTAAGTGGCCACTGGTTAAATGAGGAAAGTGTTAGTTTTTAACAGAAGAATTGAATGAGTTCAAGTTACAGCTGTGCTTCCTTTTAATGGGCATTACTTGTTGACAGAAAATTATTACACAACAAGCAGAGGTTGGTATGTTTTGCTGAGTGTCCTGCAAAGATCCATACCTTATTTGTTATTCTGCCTTCTCCCTACTCTTATATTAGATGAAAATTCTGACTTCTAAACTATTCTAATAAAATTGGAACCTAACTATTCCTGTAGACTTCAAGGCTATGCTCAATCAGGCAGTCCTAGAGAAGCAGTTGGTTTATGGACAAAATTCTAGTTTGCTATTTAAGAATAAAGTAGTAATAGTAAGGGAATGGATGGTCAGCTCCAAAGTGGTAATCACGCAGGAAGAGTTTCTTTAGGTTGAGTCCATGGTGAATCTACCAAAGGGTATGCAGGCTCTCATGCTGCTTCAGAATATCCTAGGAACACTGTAGGTGAATAAAGAGAATTGTAAGTGTGATTAGTGAGCTCAAAAGCAGCACTTATGAGTCCATACTCCATAATATTATTTTCCAGGAGAAAATAACGAAAAAACATTTATAAAGTAGTTTGTGAATAGGTATTTTATTCAGTTTGCTTTTCTTGTATTTTTATGTGTGAGGCTAAGTTACGTTTGTCTTAATCCTTTCTACTAAAGCTGGTACTATACTTTAAATATATATGCTGCTTTCTTCATACTCTTGGGAAGAGTCACTGCTTCTGAATTCTACCATACAAAAGTGCCAACTCCCCAACCTAAGTGTGAATGTCTTTCTTATTTTATCATTGAATTCCTTTTCCATGTAAAAGCAGGGTAGAAAGGAAATAAAATTTTTAAGGTAACTATTTACACTATGTTGGGATATTAATGCCCAACACAAAAGAATCCTACAATACCTGAGGAGAGATGGATTTTCAAAACTATGAGTTGAACAATGTATATAAATTCTATTCAACCCCATATATTTTTTTCAAATAAGTTTTCTAACACTAATTTCTCTTCGCAGTTGTATAAGTAGTTATGTAACAAAAAGGATAAATTCAACATTATTTTTCAGATGTATGATTTATCAATCAGACGAAGGATTTTGTTTCAGAATGCCCAAATGTAATAAAGATTATGAACCAACAGTGAAGATGCTTGGGTCATCTTTAAGTGGTGCTTTATATCCGTGAGCCAGCCTTTCCCAAATTTGTCAAATTAATTAAACAAAACTGAAAATCCATTGTGAATTCATATCTATAAAAAGAGTCAATGGTATCTTCTGCTTGTATCCCAGTGGTCTGTAAAATTGGGAGTGCAAGCAGAATGATTGGAGGGGTTAGTAAAGACGTAATTGTTATCTTCTTCCCCCCACCTGCTGCCTCCAATTTCTGATTCACTTGGTCTTGGATGGGAAACAAGAACTTGTATTCTAAGTCCCCAGGCAGATACCAATACTGCAGATCTGGAAATCACACTTAGAGAATGACTGCTCTAACATATTAAATGCATTTTATTTATTTATTAAAACTTTTTTGAATTACTTTTTATTTCAATAGGTTTCTAGGGAGCAGATGATGTTTCGTTACATAAATAAGTCCTTTAGTGGTGATTTCTGAGATTTTGGTGCACCCATCACCCAAACAGTGTACACTGTACCCAGTGTGTAGTGTTTTATCCCTCATCCCTCTCCCATCCTTTTCCCCTAGTCCCCAAAGTCCAATGTATTATTCTTATGCCTTTGTGTCCTCAAAGCTTAGCTCCAACTTACGAGTCAGAATATACAATGTTTGGTTTTCCATTCCTGAGTTACTTCACTTAGAATAATAATCTCCAATACCATCCAGGTTGCTATGAATACCATTATTTTGTTCCTTTTTATGGCTAAGTAATATTTCATGGTAAATGTATACCACATTTTCTTTATCCCCTTGTTGATTGATGGGCATTTGGGCTGGTTCCATATTTTTGCAGTTGCAATCTGTGCTGCTATAAATGTGTGTGCAAGTATCTTTTTCATACAACGACTTATTTTCCTCTGGGTAGATACCTTAGGAACTTGGCCAGGTGCAGTGACTCTCACCTGTAATCCCAGCAATTTGGGAGGCCTAGGTGGGAGGATTGCTTGAGGCCAGGGGTTCCCGACCAGCCTGGGTAACATAGGGAGACCCTATCACTACCCCAAAATTAAAAAAAAAATCAGCTGAATGTGGTGGCTGAGCCTGTAGTCCTAGATACGTGGGAGACTGAAGTGGGCGGATCGTTCGAACCCACTAGTGCAAAGTTGCAGTGGGCTATGATGGTGACACTGCGTTTCAGCCTGGGTGACAGAGTGAGAACTTGTCTCTATAAAGTGAAAAATAGAAAATAAAAATAAAATAAAAGAGCTAACATTTATTAAGCACTTACTAAGTGCTCTTTCAAACACTTTCCATAGAGAACTGCACTTAATTCTATAACAAGCCTGTGAGGTTGGCTTTGGTTTTAGCCATGTTTTACAGATGAGGGAAGTTCTGGTTTTTAGACCCTTTTTTATAGTTGGAAAAATGGAAAGGCAAAGCATTCAAGACATTTTTCTAAGTCACCTGATTAGTTGTAAGTGACAGATCTGGGATTTAAACTTAGTAACATAGGTTTGGACATCGTGCTTGTAACACCAGGGGGAAAAAAAAAGATCTTTGTAACTTAACCCTTTTATATAGTTACTGATTGTATAATTTTCCCACTATGCATTTTTTTGTATTTTACCAATTCCACTTTTCTGAGCTGTGTCAAGCTTAAAATACCATAGTTTTGATAATATTCTGTGTGATTGCAGATGGAGTCATGCATTTAGTTTTCCTGCAATCTATAAATACTCCAGGAATAAACAAGGAAAAAGTTGCCACTTATAAGATTACACTTGTAAAAAAAAATGTTCTTGTTATAATGGAGAGTAAAGAAAAGAAGGCCAGACATTTCATAGTTAGCATGATGCTACCTATAGGAAAAAATTATAGAGGGAAACAAACAAACTTGAAAAGTAAATATCCCATACTGCTAACATCCACAAGAGAGAGTGATATATAATATTTTGGGGTATCTTGAAGCACATTTTACACCATATTGCACGCTATTTCTTTGACAAGAACTGGAGGCAGTATATTTGAGTAGAGTGAGAAAGTGAATCATTTTATTAGACTTACTTTTGCATTTTAAATCAGTACAGCAGATAAGTGAATGTTTCATAAGAAGTCTTTTTTTTTTTTTTTGGAGACAGAGTCTCGCTCTGTAGCCCAGGCTGGAGTGCAGTGGTGCTATCTGGGCTCACTGCAAGCTCCGCCTCCCGGGTTCACGCCATTCTCCTACCTCAGCCTCCCGACTAGCTGGGACTACAGGCGCCCGCCACCTCGCCCAGGTAGTTTTTTTGTATTTTTTAGTAGAGATAGGGTTTCACCGTGTTAGCCAGGATGGTCTTGATCTCCTGATCTCGTGATCCGCCCATCTCAGCCTCCCGAAGTGCTGGGATTACAGGCTTGAGCCACCAGGTACGGCTCTTTTTTTTTTTTTTTTTTTTTTCTTTAAAAGATCTTGAGTGTTGCTCTGTTGCCCAGGCTGTAGTGCAGTGGCGTGATCTCGGCTCACTGCAACCTCTGCCGCCCAGGTTCAAGCCATTCTCCTGCCTCAGCCTCCCAAGTAGTTGGGATTACAAGCACCTGCCACCATGCCTGGCTAATTTTATGTATTTTTAGTAGAGACCATGTTTCACTATGTTGGCCAGGCTGTTCTTGTACTCCTGACCTCAGGAGATCCACCTGCCTCAGCCTCCCAAAGTGCTGGGATTACAGGTGTGAGCCACAGCTCCCCGCCAAGAAATCTTTTTTTAAAATGTTTAATCCTTGTCCAAGTTCACTTCAGAACAAAAGTTAGAGCAGAGAGAATGGATTGTCAGCAAAGTCTTTGAGGAAAAGCTAACTTACGTATTTCTTAGAATATTTAGTTCACAGACAACTCTCAGACTTCATTTTATTTGGATGACAACCTTCTAAAGAGGAAGGCATCACTCCTGTTTTCAATCATGAAACCAGGAATTCAGATTTTAAATAGATGTCACCAGGTCTTATCGCATAGAATCACCCTCAGGATTTCTTCTTTTTTTTTTTTTTTCCCCGAGACGGAGATTTGCTCTTCTTGTTCAAGCTGGAGTGCAATGGGGCTATCTTGGCTCACTGCAACCTCCGCCTCCCGGGTTCAAGCGATTCTCCTGCCTCAGCCTGCTGAGTAGCTAGCACTACAGGCACCTGCCACCATGCCCAGCTATTTTTTTGTATTTTTAGTAGAAACGGGGTTTCACCGTGTTAGCTATGCTGGTTTCGAACTCCTGACCTTAGGTGATCTGTCTGCCTTGGCCTCCCAAAGTGCTGGGATTATAGGGGTCAGCTACCGTCGCCTGGCCCACCTTCAGGATTTCTGTCCCCTGCTCTTATGGGCTACACTGTTCCCTAGATTTTCCTCCAAGAATATGAGATTTTAGTGCCTACAACAAGCTGATGTGACTGTGGGAGTCAGCAGTTATTTACAACAAACTTGGGGTTTTCAATTTTTCTTCAGGGTGTTTCTACACATCAAATTAAGGAAGGTGAAATGGCTTACAAAATATAAACTGTATAAAAGTGGTAGTAGACTGTTTTTATATTCCTGCCATTTAAGAATAAAAGGATAGATGGTAATTTTTTTATTGGTGAGGGGAAGTAAAGTACAAACTCTTTGCATGAGGTGGTCCTACAAAATTCACTGCTGTACAGAAGCCTGCATGTTGTGAATGCAGCCATTCTTACAGGCAGTGTGAATGCAGAATGCTCTACAGAATAATGTGTGAGCTTCCCCACCCTCTACAATCCAGATTACTAAGCCCTAGCACCTCAAAGTGAGGTCCCAGGCCTAGGAACATTGACGTCAGAATCTTGTTAGATGTGCGGAATCTCAGGTCCATCCCAGAACTCCTGGGTCACAATCTTCATGTTGGCAAGACCGTGAAGCCACATCAATACATATCAGGTTTTGAGAAAAGCTACTCTGAGTGGTCCGTTGATCGTAAAAACTGGTGCCTCCATGAAGCCAGAGATGGAATTTCCTTAAGTGAGAATGCTGATGTCCGGAGCAGAGTCTTTTGCCAAGGACGGGAAGCTTCATGGGCCACCATGGAAAGGAAGAGTCGTGCTGGGTGTTGGGCTTAGCTAGGGCTGTGCTATCCCCACATCTGCTGGCTCACGCTGGACCTCTGTGCCATGGCCGAGGCTACGGAGTCCTTGCTGCCTGAGGTCCAGTGACTTTGGCTTATTCTTCACAATGAAGCCAGTCCGGAGAACATTTTCTTCTGGGGCATCTGTGAGCTCTGAGTCCCACCCTAGGTGGAAGGAGCCATGAGGTGATGTCTCCTTAGCACTTCAAGGACCATTCCTGAGTATAATTTACATTAAAGGGCTGTTGAAGCCTATTAACTTATGACTCGGAAAGATAAGCACAGGCTATCATGTTGTTTCCTAGAAAATATGCTTACATATTTGCATTGGAAGCCTTGGTTTGACGGAAGAATTAACAGAAATTCAATATTTTTGAGAAGATGGCTGACCTTTTATGCATATGAATGTGAACTCCTCTTGACTCCTCTTAGCCCAGAGTGAGAGTCTCTGTGAACTTGCGTTTCCACTTTTCCCCCTTCTCTGGGCTGCCACTTCATGGGAACACTAGTGGCTGGTTTTCAAGTTTCCACTAATTGCTTTATTATCTCATAAAGAGGCATTAATTGCTAACATAATTTCACATTCTCCTCTGAATTGCATACTTCTTTTATGCAAAGTGACTACTTCAAACTCTTTCCCACCTCCCTCCTTCTTTTTCTCCTGTCATTGGAGAAACAACAAGCAACCCTTAGCTGGGGGCCATAGGAAGTCACTTGCTGTAACATCTGATCTGGATCCTCGATCATGTAAAAATTTATTCAGTGAAATATTGATTAAAGTCTATTTCCTGACTAGCAAATGTCCTTTTTCTTTAAGCCCCTTCTTAATTTTGTTTTGCGATTTTGAACCTATAGAAATAATTTGGAATGACAGAACAAACTATTTTTACACCGTTTTCTTACTTTCTGTTAATTCCACCACTCTCAGTTGGTGAGTTGCCTGATTTATTCATAAATTTTCAGCCCCTGGCAAGGTGGATGAACTACAGTAGGTGCCCAATAGCTCAATAAAAAGTTCCTTTATAGTTCAAAGGTCTTTAATATCTTTTTGGTTATTGAGAGAGTATTTTAAAATTTTGGAATTGAAGTTGGCTTGAAGAATGTTCTCTCAAAAATGTTGGAAATTAAATATCTTATGTTTCCAATAAACGTTATTCAGGTTCCCTGGGAAACTGACTGATATATGGAGAATAGTTTAGTGGGGATGTTCTTGAGGCCAACGCTGGAGGAGGGGTTGGGGGTGGGTTTGGAGAAAAAGGAGGGAGAAGAGGGAGAGGGGCGAGGGCTGGGGAGGGAAAGAGCCTACAAACCTGGCAGACGGAGAAGTTGGGCTGTGGTGTAGTCACAGCCAAAGCCACAGCGGTCCTGTAGGGAGGCTCTGGAGCTGGGAGAACCCTTCAGGATTGTTTGGAGGTGGTGCAAGGGGGCTGCACCTTTCTATGTCCACAGCCAGCCAGTTACAAATGTCAGCCATTCCTGGAGGGGAGCATAATGTCTGGCTCTTCCTGAAGCCGTTGACAGCTAAGTGTTGCCCAGAGGCAGCTGCACACCCAGCAGTTGGGGGAACAGTTTGGGAGGCACGTGGCAGTGCGCACTGCGGTTAATGTATCTTGAAATAATGTGACCAGACTTTATTTGGTAGATAAGCCAAATAAAATCTAAAAAGTGCTTTTATGTGATATTAATTGTAATGTTTGGTGAAGACAGCAGAATGTAAATTTCTATGTGCAGCATATCACCCGTGAAGTATTCATAGAAAGGGAGGCTGAAAAAGCATGTATCAAAATGGTGAGTCTTATCTTTGAGTGTTTTTATTTCATCCTTTACTCTTTCCTGAGCTGTCTCATTTTAGTAATTAATGTTTATTACCTTATGATAACAATCCTCCATGGCAGTGGCTCTCCCTGTCTTTTTTTTTTTTTTTTTTTTACAGAACCTTGCTCTGTCCTCCAGGCTGCAGTGCAGTGGCATGATCTCAGCTCACTGCAATCTCTACCTTCCAGGTTCAAGTGATTCTCCTGCCTCAGCCTCCTGGGTAGCTGGGACTACAGGTGCCTGCCACCACACATGGCTAATTTTTGTATTTTTAGTAGAGATAGGGTTTTACCATGTTGGCTAGGCTGGCCTCAAACTCCTGATCTCAGGTTACCCACCCTCCTCCACCTCCCAAAGGGCTGGAATTACAGGTCTGAGCCACTGTGCCCAGCTGTCTTTTTTTAGCTCAATGTGTGGGGGCCTTGTTTCCTTCCCATCCCCGACTCCATCTTCCCTCGCTTGTGTAGGGTCCTTTATTTAGTTATTTGCTGCTGACTTTTATTCCTCTATTTGACATATTTTCATGGTCGTATTCCCATGTTCCTTGGCCAGGCGTCCTTTTCTGGAGACACTTGTACCCGCCACCCTTACCTGAGCACCCCTTTTGTAAATTCAGAATGATCAGTTCTAACAAGGTTATCAACATTCTCCATTACTTCCTCTCTTGCCAGTGGAGTAAACCTCTAATGACAGTTATGTCTGCAGGATGTTATTTTCATTTCTTGTAGGAGAGAAAGCCGTGTGTTATATTGTCTGCAGAGCAACTGACTTTAAAGATACCACAGTGTAAACAGGGTGCTGCTTTATGTGTGTGTTTGTAAATTCACATTATTTTTTACTGTAGGCTTGGATAATCAACAGTTAAAAAACCCCAGTCAAGAGTTCATAATCTAAGTATGATCCCTGGGCCCTTCAAAAATTTGTACCAAAATCCACACCATTACGTTTGTTAAGTGCAAAAGGGAAGCTAGAAACACGTAGTTGTTGATGAAACGAGTGGTGTTAAGGTACATATGTGATCAGAAATATTGTTAAGGCTCTGTCTTTCTTATGTGACTGGGATGTCAGATTCCAGAAAATACCACATGCTTGTATTTTGAGTGCAGTGCTGAGGCCTGGAGGTCTGAAGCCCTATGGGTGCCACAACACCCCAATGCCAAAGGACTTGGTGTCCTGAACTGACTTGAAGACTGGCTGTGCCTGTCCCCAAAACACTGCCACATCCACCTTGGAGTGAGCCTCTTCTCCCTCCTGAAAAGTGACTACGGAGATGTCCCAGGGCTGGAAAACAGGGAGGGGAACTTCCCCAAATCACACACACAGGCTGTGTGACCTTTTGTATTTTCTGGGTAATGAATAATTGATTGTGAGGCCAAATTGGATCTATAAGTCCATTCTTTGAAGCCACGTGATGGTTATAGGGGCAGGATTATTCAACTCCTACCCATTTCTAACCATCTGACATTATTGCTATTTACTAAAGGGAGCTTTCAGTTGGTATACTAATTATGTATTGAGATATTATGAGTCATCCTGGAATCCTCATCATCTCCTTGCTTCTCCAGTAGTGTTGTGCCAACTATTTTGATAATGAAAACTTCGAGGTGAGCACTTATGGAGTGAAAATCAAAGGAACTATTGCAGTCAAGGAGAATCTAGGATGCCAAGTCCATGGAAATATTTTTGGTATCAGAAACTAAGCTTACTGCAGGGTATGATTTTGCTTGAAGCTCAGAAAAAGTCCAGCTTTAAAAAGCAATCGTATAGCATATAGTATGTAATTTTCAAGATAAATTACTTTTTTCTAAATAATATAGGAATTATGGGGTTATTGGTACAAAAGGATTTTGATAATTCTGTTTTAGATACCCAAGTGCATATTGTTCTGAGTAATCTTAAAGACAATAAACCAAGGCAAGGTCTCTCAAATCCACGATTTTAGATTGTTTGAAAATACCATTAATCTCTTTACAGCCCTTTTTTATGAAAATATTTCTAAATCTAGTTGAAATGTTGCCTGGAGTAAAGCTTAAACTATCTACATAATCTTGGGTTAGCTCTGGAGACCCCATTCGTATTCATAGTTATGCTAAAGATCTAGTAAATCCACTGCATGCTTTGTATTTAGGAAACTACAAAACCAGTTTCCAAACTAAGCTTTATTTGATTATCTTCCCATGAGGATATTGCTTTTTATTGAATCATTTTTTTCCCTGTGAGTTTTTCTTCAGTGCCAAAGCAGAGTTAAAAATAGATCAAAGATGGCTCAAATTATATAGAACCATAGTGTGTATTTCTTATTTATGAACTATGGAAGAATTTTGTTTCCTTTTCTGAATATCTGCAAATAAAATGTACTTCATTGAAAGAGGCTCTGGCTTTTTAAAGCATTTGAATTTTTTAACTGAAATTAAATAATCCATTTAGTATCATTCCCAAACAAAATATGTCTCTTTTTTTTCTTTTCTTTTCTTCTTTTCCTTTTTTGCCAGTTTTTTGCACAGCTAATAGAGCATTATGCTAAGTAGGATAGAGACAGTGCTGCCTTTCGGTCAAGACTTCATTTCAGTTTCCTTTTGGTCAGTGGCAAGCAACCCTTATTTCCTAGATCTTCACAGCCATTGAGGGAAAAATATCGTCTTGTGTCCCTGTTTTCCGCATTGCTGTTTCCTGCCAGCACCAGTCTGTCCTGGTTAGCACACTGCGATCCTGGAGTTTTCTTTCCAAATATTTTCATCACTCCATTCCTGTCAATGCTGGCCCCTGTCAGAAGATCAGATACTCAAGTGTGTCTCTTGAAGCCGACAACATGAATTGCCAAGCCCAGACAGCTCTGCTCCTTCCCAACAGCCTCTGGGGCCACCTGGCCACTGATGAAAAGGGGAGTCTAAAGAGTCCGCTGAGGTCAGGGCAGGTGCCTGCCCCACTGGAAGGCCTTCTTCTGTTCAGAGCTAGGTCGCTGCTCGTTTCCTTTGTGGCCCCTGGTTCAGACTCCAGGGTCTAAGGTGTGCATCTCAGAATGACCAGCGTGGCCAACTCCCCAAGGCCATACTCTGATGCAGGCTTATACTGGGTTGGGCAGGGTTTGGCACCAGTGTGAAGCTGGACATTGGAGGTAGAGTCCCCTGAGGACCTGACACCAGCCCCAGACTCTGCACCTTCCTTCTGGTATTTTCCAAGGGATGTTGTTTCCCACTGTGTTCAAGGCTGTCCCAGTCCCTCTGATATATTTCAATTACTTTGACTTTTGAAAACTCCATGACCTGGAGGACAAACTCCTGAATATATCTAATAAGAAATTCCATTTTTTTTTTTACGTGAACTACTGGGAATAAGAACTCTTCATTTCATGAGTTGCTGTGTTTTGCTTGTTGACACAAAGTGAGTATACAAATGAAAAGCCAGAAAGCCATCATTTAAGCACAGCTTCAAGACTGTGAAAATTATCTCAATTCCAAAAGCCTCTGTGCCTGTGACCTGTGCGGCCTGGCTCCAAGTTACAGTGATGCCTCCTTGATAGATGATCTTGTCATTTGACACCAAGTACAATTGCAGTAGTAACAATATGTTCATTCTTTCTGAACCCTGTATGAGATTCCCAGGCTTAGGGACCTATTGTGAAAATGACATTGATTGATAAGTCCCCCGTGAGCTTTTAAATGTGGCTCTCTTTATATGAGTGCTCATACTGCATGGGTTTTTTAAATTGACTCTATTAATATTGTTATGTTATTATGATATTATTCTAGTTTATTTACTTTTCCAAAGAAATCTGTTTAAATCTGTTTGGAAGAACACCCTTAGTGCAGGCCAGTATCCAAGTCATAAACCATTGCCATTATGTTGACGACACCCTAGGGTAACCTGTTAGGAAGACATTTATTACACAATGTTTATTGCACGCCTGTATGTCCATTGTTCTCTGTTAAGTGCCCAGGGAAACATAAAGCATAAGATCACCCTTTCTCGTTAAGAGTAGACAGTAAAATTTAGAAGACAGGTTTATATGAAATATTAAATATAATGACACAGCAGCTTAGAGGAGTGTCATCCTATGACCGAGCTCTTGGTGAGAAACCATCACTAGAGGAACAACTGATGAAAAGTCTCAGAGATGCCTGGAACTACCATTGACTCCACCTTTGCTTCTAAGGGGAGCTTTGGAGCTTGGAGATAAAGGGAAGTGGCCAAGATGGAGCAAAGTTGGGGAGGCTTTGAGCCTGAGTCCTACTCAGGTGGATGGGTGGGAAGGGTACAGGGGGTGGAATTCCAGGGCAGGCTCCCAGAAGGCCTTGTGCGGGATGCAGTAGAGACTTGAAAGAGGTACCGTGGGGCACGGTGTGTCTCCGCATGTGTAGGGAAGGACGAGGCCTCTGGTGCCAGCCTGCCTGAGTTCTAAGCCACACTCTGCCATTTGTAGGCCTGACAATTTGGAGAACTGTATTCCACTTCTTTGCATCTTAGCTTTTTTCTTTTTTTTATTGTGGTAAAAAATACCTAAAATTTACCATTTTAATAATTTTTAAGTATAAAATTCAGTGTTATTAAATATATTTACAATGGGGTGCAACCATCACTCTATCCATTTCCAGAACTTTTTCATGTTCCAAAACTGAAACTATAAACTGTAACTCCTCACCTGCCCTCCCCAAACACAACCTTCTTCTTCTTTTGTCTCTATGAATTTGCCTACTCTAGGGACATTATGTAAGTCGATTCACGCAGTCTTTGTCCTTCTGTGTCTGGCTTACTTCACTTAGCATGTCGTGAAGATTCATCTATGTTGTAGCATGTATCAGAATTTTATTCCTTTTTCACTTTAAATAATATTCCACAGTATGGACAGACCACATTTTCTTCTTCCATTCCTCTGTTGATGGACACTTGGGACCTTCCGCTTTGGGCCGCAGTGAAAACTGGTGTACAAGTGTCAGTGTGAGTCCCTGTTTCAGTTCTCCTGGGTGTGTACCGAGGAGTGGAATGACTGGACCAATGGTAATTTTGTTTTTAATTTTGCACCTTAGTTTTCTTATGTATAAAGTGGGGATGCTGACAGTTCTCAAAACACAGAGGTATCGTGAAGATTACGTGTTAATACATAATAAAATGCTTAGACATGTTTAGAAGAGGGCTGGCATGTGGCAAACTCTAGCAAGTGGTGGCTGGCATGATTTTACCAAAGGCACCAGCTGCCCCTGTCCTCAGCCAGCTCGGCCAGCCCCTAGAGGTGAGGTCTGAGGATCAGCACTGCCGAAAACAAGGCAGCATGCACAGCAGGTGCTCACTTCACATCATCAATAGGTTCCTGGAAACTGCGACTTGAAGCAAAACAATGTACAACAAAACCAATTTCACCATAGACGAATTGGTATAAATAAGAGTTAAGTTTGTATGGCAGCTTCTGGTCACAAAATCATCACCGAACTTCTGAATAAAGACCAAAACACTTCTAATATTCAGCACGAAATGAATGTGTGTTATCCATACATTTAGTAAAGTTTAATAAAAACAAATAAGATAGACCAGGCGTGGTCGCTCATGTCTGTAATCCCAGCACTTTGGGAAGCCGAGGCGAGTCGATCACTTGAGGCCGGGAGTTCAAGACCAACCTAGCCAACATGGTGAAACCCTGTGTCTACCAAACATACAAAAATGTGTGGTGGCAAGCACCTGCAATTCCAGCTACATGGGAGGCCGAGGCAGGAGAATCTTTGAACCTGGGAGGTGGAGGTTGTAGTGAGCCAAGATCGTGCCACTATACTCCAGCCTGGGTGACAGAGTGACACTCTGCCTCAAAATGAACAAACAAACAAAAAACAAGCAAGATGTTGATTTACCTACTTATTTCTGTTCAAGGACTTGGGTGGCCCAGAGCCTATCCCAGCAGCGTGGGGTACCAGGTGGCCACCAAGCCCTGAACAGGGCGCCATCCCGTTGCTGGGCCACTCACACACACCCACCCACACACACACTATGACTGTGTAGGTGTGCCGGTTAACCTCGTGTGCACATTTTTGGGATTCTGCAGACCTGCGGAGAATGGGAAGACACACAGCGGCCGTGGACAGGGATGGACGCTATATGAGAACTGCTGAACTCACTTGTGGTGTTGAACAATCAATGCTTTTTACCAGTGTGTGGTTCACAGTGCTGCTGTTCTTGTCCTAGCTTTTGATATTTCTTTGGTCTCATAGGTAGGTGATGGAATGTCATGGATCCTTCTTTACAAAGACTGAGAGCTGAATCAAAATGTTTAAGTTTAACCTCTTCCTAAATTCTTTGAGGACATGAAATATGATTATGTGTTTTTAATTTGAAAATGTTACTCATAGTACAAAAAGACAATGTATCAGTTTGTGCAGCCAGGAAGTTTAACTCTGAAATATTGCATGTTTTGACAAGAGCCTCCTGGGGAAGGGACTACACAAAGAGGCGGTTTCCTGTTAAAAATTCAGCACATTGTGCTCTAAGTGCTGTGAGCTGGGCTAAGGATGAAAAATCTCCTTTGATATGTAACTCAAGCGTGGATGTTTGGCTCTAGCTAAAAAGCCCAAGAGCTCTCCGTGGTGTGTGTGTCATGAGGAAGTTAGGAATGCAGACGTGTTGCTAGCTGCCACTGGGGAAAGGTTATCTTACAACAAACGCAAAAACGACTTTCGGCTTCTTCAGACAGCCTGCTTTTCTAAATTAGTAAAAGTTAGTTAAATATTCAATTTACATTCCTTGTCAAATCTATCATACAAAGAATTTTGAGAATTGTGCGTAAGCTATGGATCGATGAACATGGCATATTTTTATATGCTATGTCAAGTAAAAGGATAACATTGTAGTCTTTTTTTTTTTTTAAGGTTTGCTTCCTTCGCATGATGAGAAACAAAATAAGTTTTGTAAAACAGTGATTACGTTGGAACTGCATTAATTTTGTTATGGCAATCATTTTGTTAAAGTGTGTAGGTACTTTGTTAAAACAAGGAAAGGTGGGCTCTTTTAGACAGGAACTCATGGAGGGGAACAGACAGAAGCTTGTCTCCTTCCTTAGGCCTCTAGCATCCGTTTTCAAATTGCCTAAAATTCTTTTGAGCAGGGCTTTGTTGGGGAAAGAAACTGTGTTAGTGCAGGGTTCCCTGTGTCACCAGGAGCGTCCTCACTGAGACTCCATTAACCCAGAGAGGACTGGAGGGTTTCTTCATTGGTCCTTCTAGACACAAAAGAACAATAAAAACCCACTGTTTGCTGATGCTTGAAATTCCATTAGCCAAAGAACAAAAGCATTTCATTCTGCAACTTACAACAAAAGTACTTTTGAATTCCATGCGTTAGCGTGTGATTGTGTTTGAGTCAGGGTATCATAAGTCAGGGAAACAATTCAGATGACAGTTTTGTTAGGAGGTGAAAGGGCACACGCTGTCCTAGTGTCTGCAAAGGCTGAAGAGTCCTGTGGAGGGGACGTGGGAAGGTGGAGGTCACAGGTGGGGTATGTGCGAGGTGCGGTGAGGGGATCAGAGATTCCAGCCCCAGGCTTTAGGGCCTCACAGCCCACCTCCTGCCCACCCTCTTACCTTTATCTGAGACAGTTCCAAAAGGAGCTGGCCCTAGAAGGGCCTTTTTCCTTAACAAACGTTTCTGCCCATGATGATTTATGAGGATCACGTTTTAAACATGGTTGAGTTTGTATAACCAGGGGATTAATTAGCTGAGGAATCACTGTGACAGCAACACAGATAAAGCACCAGGACCGAAGGCCATAGATGGAGAGAATGAGACGCGCAGGCCACCTGCACCCCCTTCCCAGCAACGTGGACTCATTCTTGCCAGCCCTGGCCAGGGCAGCCTGGTCAAGGGCACCAGTGAGTAGGCCTGGCTGAGAAGGGGGCGGGGTTTTGATAAGGGAAGAGGAGGCAATCCAACCAGAGAAAAGAGAACCATAAGAGCAGGTGCAGGAAGTCCCTGGTGCATTAGATCTTTTCATACCCCAGTGAATGGACCTGTCTTTCTTGTTACGTTCTACTTGGAGATGACCTGAGATTGTCACTGTAGTAAATTCATCAAAAGTTCTCTCAAGAAACGTGGACTCCAGCATCTAGTACTCTGCACTGAACCACCAAACCTGTGCACAGCTGAGAAATGCCCCTTTGTAGGTTTGTGATTATTCCAGTGTAGAATCATAAAATACAAAGATGTCATTGGAGGTTTCTGTTCTGAGTACAGGCATTTAGGATCATTCATTGTTGAGGGACTTGATGGTTATGCAAGTGTGCCTCAATATACCATACCTTATGTTACATTTGATATATATGATACCATAACCTTATGTTACATTTGTGTTTTTGTGTTAGAAATATGAGGTTTTGAAAAGCATAGAAACAACTCCATATCAGAAACCGTAGAATCTTAAAAAAAAAAAAAACAACTCATGTTACTTGAAAATAAGATTATTGTGCTTCCACATATTACCACAGATAATGTAGAATGATTTGCTTTAGGGCTGGAACAAGCCTTGAAAAAAGCCTGATTGTTTCCTCCATAATTATGTTATGGATTAAACTTCCAGCATAGCTAGTATATGTAGATTAAGTGTGAAATTAGTATCAGTTATGGAACCTTTTGAAGAAAAACCTACATATTCAATAGCATATGGCATAGGGAAGCCAGCCCATCGCATCCAACCATGCCAAATAGCTCCACCGTAACTTGATATCAGAAATGTTGGAGAATATATGCTGAAAATGTCCCAGTTTTCACACAGCAACTTGACTTTAACAGTAATTCAAATGCATGTGTGCTTCTCTGCAAAAATACATGTGTATGTGTAGCTTGTTGAGGCAGTCTTTATCATAGTAAATTTTTCTGTGGCCAAAAATTTCTGTCTTCCCCTTCATAATCCAAGAAAAAAACCTGTGTCTATATGGAATAACTGGGCTTAATTGGTCCTGAGTAATGCAGTCTGATACCTACTATGGCCCTGTCTGCCATCTTGTCATGAGTCGACTGTGATTAGAATGAATGGGAAATACTCGATGATGATATCTCTGGACTATGTGCAATTTCAATTTGCACAGAGAAAGTCTCATTCGCATGGAGAAAGAGTTGGCTGGGTGTAGCAAATCATCAGTGTGAGCACTGATTTGATATTGTCTCCCTGTAGATAGAGCCTGGGTATAATGTTAAAATCTAACGTGGATAATAGAGTTGATTGTAGTCTGCGGCAGTGCTTTGGGAGAATACTAACAGAACACCAGATTTTGATGATGGGGTTATTATTAGAAACTTAGGGTTTTACAGCTGGAAGGGAACTGACAGGTTTCAGTTGAAAACTAAAGCCGTAATGTAAGATGACTTGTGAAAATTACAGAGGCAAGGCTGTGACTGTATTCCTGGGCCTTCCAGCCCAGGCCCTTTCTACTAAACCACACAGTACAGAAATTGAGAAATAAATTATACTTCGATCACATTTGTCATGGAAAATTTACAATCTTTCTTCTAACCCATAGAGATTCAGAAAGTATGTTAAGTGACCACATTAAATAAGTTGCTCTCTATTTAACAGTTACCTGTCCATTTAATGTTTATGATTTTAAATTCTCACACTGCGTGTCCACAGAATTAATAGCCAATAATCATGCACTGTGTCTGCTTGATTTAGGAGAGATCTCTCCCTTCACTATGCTTTGAGTTTGCTCTGTGAGGCTGATCTCATACAGCTGGATAGACTCTATAGGTTGCAGCAGTGATCTTCAAATATGTAATCAGTTATCAGCAAAAGGCAAGAAAGGAGAGGTTATAAATGGTTCTCGCTGGGAGTGCATCCGTTGTCACTTGTCATTGTAATGGAATGCAAAACTCTCTGTGTTATTTCCTAATGGATGTTTAACATCGGCTAGGCACCCTTCACTCAAGGAGCATCCATTGTGTTTGCTGCTCCTGATACTTTGTCTAGCCTCAGATGGGATGCAACACGGTCTTTGCCTCAGTGAAGCTACAAAAGAAGATAATATGTGACCAGCACTTAATACACATTTACTAAATGCCTAATTTGTGCCGGATACTGTTTTGGAACCAGAATACTAATATGTATGGTAAACTATTTTGAAAACTGCTAAGAAAATTCCAAGTTAAATGTTGACTGTGTACATATGTTTAATGATGGTGGTGAGAATGATAATGACCAACATGCATTGAGCATTCGCTAACCAAGCAGCTAAAAATTTCACCTGGTTTGTTTCAATCAGTTTTCAGAACAGCTCTCTAATGTAAGAGCTATCACTGACCTTTTTTGAGAAGGATGATGAGAAAAGAGGCTAAAATAGATTAAATAATTTGCCCAGGAATAATAAAGAAGGCCTAGTAAGAGAGAAGAGTCCTCAGATATGTGCCTTGGTGTTCCAGTAGGATGTTTTTGACTTTGTGATTGCCGAGGGAGAAGGTAGAATTGAAGGTGCTATTAAAAGGTAAATAACATTAAGAAATATATGGCCAAATTTTGAAACAAAAACTTTGTGTCATTTTTCTGAGACGCCAAATTTCCCTGTGATATGAGTGTTGATTGTATTTCTAAAATGGTAATAAGTGCATCTTCAACTTGAAAATTCAAATTACCCCTCTACTTTCCTATGACTTAAAATACAAAATATAGAAAATTGGAAAACAATGAAAATTGTATCAAGTAAACCATAAACCAAATAGCACCAAGTAATTTATTTTCATTTGTTTCCTTAGGTTTATATAATCACATTGTTGCATTGCAAAATGTAAATCTTTATCATCATTAGCATTTTCCTTAAACAGAGATCCTGACTATATTAAGTCTATTTATCACAAACTGCTAGGTGCTAAGCTCTGGCATATGGTTGTTGAAATAACGCAGCTTCCCCACAAGAGCTGCTAAGAAATTGGGGCTGCCCATCTGGCTGGGGAAAGCAGGAGGCATGACAGGTGATGGGCTGGTACTGGGTGAAGGCAGCCAAGTGCCTGGATGAGGGCCACAATTCAAGGCCAATCTAGACAGCATCTTAGAGGACTCACAAGAAATGAGATGAGGGCTGGGCGTGTCTCATGGGCAACAAGTTGCAGTGATTGAGATCAAGGTCTGATGCTAAGCAGTGGGCTTCTCAGAAACACTCGTAAAAGGGATCCTCTACGGAGAACGCAATCACTTTAGGCGTGGTACACACCTCACTCTGTCCCCATGAGTTTTGGCATTCCTTCTCAATGAGAGAGTGGCTGAATCCAGCATGACCTAGTTCCTCTATGGAACATTTGCACTCATAGCAAGTATCACAGCTGACCAGGCCTTTCTCTTTAATCTAGGTTGATTTTAGGATTTCATGGTGGCAGGGCCGTGATAATAACCTGGAGTCAACCATTCTGATGTAGTTGGCCTAGGATGTGGAATACTGAGGGGTGCAGCATGCAGACAAAGCAGACCCAAGCCTTACTGGAAAAGAGAGCCCTAAGATAGAGATATTTTCTTTTTCTTTTCTTTTCTGCCTTTTTTTTTCCCAAGACAGAGTTTCAGTCTTGTTTCCCAGGCTAGAATGCAATGGCACAATCTCGGCTCACTGCAACCTCTGCCTCCTGGATTCAAGTGATTCTCCTGCCTCAGCCTCCTGAGTAGCTGGGATTACAGGTGCCCACCACCATGCCCAGCTATTTTTTTTTTTTTTTTCGTATTTTTAGTAGAGATTGGGTTTCACCATGTTGGCCAGGCTGGTCTTGAACTCCTGACCTTAGGTGATCCGCCCATGTTGGCCTCCCAAAGTGCTGGGATTACAGGCGTGAGCCACCGCACCTGGCCAGATAGAGATATTTTCAACAGTCACTCCTTATCGGATCAAATCAGAAAGGAGGAATAAAAATTTATCTTCCTTCCTTCCTTCCTTCTTTCCATTTATCCATCCAACAGACTCTTATTAAATACTTCCTATCTGTTGTGACTCATAAAGTTTATACACTAGTGTGAGGAGATGAAAAATAAATAAACCAATGAATAAGGAAATAAAATCCAGATATTATTAAACAGTATCTTGTTTTGTTTTGGAAAGTACAGATGCAGAAGACAAGATGCCAATCGTCTAGGCCTAAAGCACTCTAATATTTGGCAGTGACAAAAAAAAAAAAAACCAAACCCCACAAAAGAGAATGAAAAGTAAACCATAGAGCCTTTAAGTCACAGTGGCTGGGATAGAGAACTTCAAAGATAAGGCTGTCGGCTGGGTTCAGTGGTGCTTTGAAGATGTGTAAGATGAATCAAGACTAATACGTATTGGAAGTGCTAACATGGAAGCCATTATTGACTTCAGCAAAGTCAATTTCAGTGAAATGAAGGGGTCAAAAGTCCAATCAAAGTAGGTAAATGGTCCTCAAAGAAGTGAAAGCTTTTTTGAAAAGTTTTGCTTTAAAAAGAAGCTGTAAATTGTTGCTATTAAGAATGATGAAGTGTGTAGTCTACAAAAGTAGGCTGAGTTTGAATTCTTGGTTTGCTAGCCATGTTGAGATAACCTAGTCACCTAACCTTACTGCACCTCCATTAACTTCATCCATGCAGTGATGATTTTAGCAATACAGTTAAGGGGGAACACATGGAGCTAATTTTTTTTTTCCTTTTTTCCTCCATATACTTAAATTTGTGTGTGTATATTTTGAGACTAGGGAAAAAAAGGAGAGCCAGGGGACGTACTTGTGTTGAAATTCTATTACCTTTGCTTTACTTAAGTATAGTCATGTGTCACTCAATGACAGAGATCGGTCCTGAGTTCTGAGAAATGTGTCCTTAGGCAATTCTGTCATTGTTTGAACATCATAGAGTGTACCTACACAAACCTAGTGGTCTAGCCAACTACACACTGGGTTATATGGTATAGTCTACTGCACCTCGGCTATAAACCTATACAGCAGGTTACTGTACTGAATAGGGGGTCATAACACAGTGGTAAGTTTTTGTGTATCTAAACATAGTAGAGGTATAGTAAAAATACAGTATAAAAGATTTTTTTTTTAAAAGGTACACCTGTATAGGACACTTACCATGAATGGAGCTTGCAGGACTGGAAGTCGCCTTGGGTGAGTCAGTGAGTGGTGAGTGAATGTGAAGGCCTAGGACATTACTGTGCACTACTATAGACTCAAGAAACGCTGTATACTTAGGCTACACTCAGTTTATTGAAAAAACTTTCTTCAATAATTAACGTTACTGTAATTAAGCCTAGTGTAACTTTTTACTTTAGACATTTTTAATTTTCACTTTTTGACTCTTTTCTAATAGCACTTAGTTTAAAACACACACTGTACAGCAGTACACAAATATTGCTTTCTATTCTTATTCTATAAGCTTTTTTCTTTTAATTTTTTTAAACTTTTAAAAGGTTTTCATTAAAAACTAAGGCACAAACACACCCATTATTAGCCTAGGCCTACATAGGGTCAGGATCAACAAGGCGATATCACTAGGCGACAGGACATTTTCAGCTTCATTACAATCCTATGGGACCACCATCTTATATGCAGCCCATTGTTAACCAAAATGTTATGTGACATCATGTGACTGTAGCTAAAACTTTGTACCCTTTAGCAACATCACCCCATTACCCGGTTCCACCAATGCCCGGTAACCACCTTTCTACTCTCTGCTTCTATAAATTTGACGCTTTTAGATTCCATATAAGCATAGTCCTGCAGTATTTGTCTGTGTCTGAAGATCTAATATATAGCATGACGACTATACTTAATAATACTGCATCTTGTACTTCAACTTTGCTAAAAGGAGAGATCTTTTTTCCTCATGTATTTTATTTTTATTTATTTTATTGTTTTATTTTTATTTTTAAGTTCTGGAATACATATGCAGAATGTGCAGGTTTGTTACATAGGTATATATGTGCCATGGTGGTTTGCTGCACCTGTCAACCTGCCATCTAGGTTTTATGCCCTGCATACATTAGATATTTGTCCTGATGTCCTCCCTCCCCTTGACCCCCACACCCCCGACAGGCCCCGGTGTGTGATATTCTTAAGAAATAAGAAAATGTTAATTATGTGAGGTGATGGATATGTTAGTTTACGGTGATCATTTCACAATGTATACATACATCGAAGCATCACATTGTATACCTTAAGTATGTACAATTTTAAGTTTTCAATTATACTTTAACAAAGCTGTTAAAAATTACTTAAGTAACAGAAGCACTGAATTAGTGTTACCCTATTGTAGAGAGAATTTAGACAGTTTGAGAATTACCTTAACCTTTTTGTATGCAAGTAATGTGATTTTGTTGGGGACAGATATTAAAGCTTGGCTTTTTTATAATTTCTCTTACATTAATTAGTAAGTGTAAGTTGTAGCAGAGTAGTTAAAATAGATGTAAAATTATGGAAGGCCAAATTAAGCCAGTGATTTAAGAGATAAGAGGATACTTGCATGATTCGAGTGTATTTTGTGCTTGGTATTTAGCAGTGTGTATTTCGCATATCACATATGGAACATAAGCACAATGGTTAGGTGTTGCTTATTCAGCAACTAGAACTTCCTGAAATCTGGAATGTTGGAATTTATATTGATATTGGAAAGTAATTCTATAATATGTTTGCCTAAGAAATACATATTTTGTATGCAGAATTCAATTTATATGGTAGTAACTACATAAACAACTATAAATTTTGAAATTGACAAGTATGAGTTCTCAAAATTTAGTCTTTTTTAAGATTATTAAGCTTTTCCAGGTCCTTGCATTTCCAAATGAATTTTTTGATAAGTGTGTTAACTTCTGCAAACACACAAACCAACAAAAGGACACCTGAGATCTTGATAGAGATCATATTAAATCTGTAGATTAATTGGGCAAGTATTGCCATCTTAACAATATTATGTTTTGCTGTCCATGAACATATACCATTTTTATATTTATTTAGATCTTTAAAATTTCCTTCTTTTTCTTTATTTCATGACATGCATTGTGCATTTATTTTGCTTTGATTAATTTTTTGATGCTATTGTAAGTGAAATTATATTCTTAATTTCATTTTTGGATTGTCTATTTCTAGTATATACAAATGCAAACAATTTTTAAAATAGTGATCTTGTACCTTGCAATTTTACTTAAGTTGATTATCAGTTCAACAAATTGTTTTCTGAATTCTCAGCAATTTCTATATGTAAGATCATATCATCTGCAAATAGAGATTGTCTTACTTTTTCATTTCCTATGTGGATGCCTTTTATTTTTATTTATTTATTTTGCCTAATTACCTTGTCCAGGACTTCCTTTCCCCTGTTGAGTAGAAGTGTTGAGAGTGGACATCCTTGTCTTATTCTCCATCTTAGTTCCTATGATTTGTTTCAAGATGTTATTTTTTATAATTAGATAAAAAAAAAAAAACTTGTGCTGACTCTGAATTTAGTTACTCTTACCCTATTTCATATTTGATAATAATGCAATTATTGCACTTAAGCTAAGTACATTTTTTTGAGGCAGTGTTTTGATCTGTTGCCCAGGCTGGAGTGCAGTGTTCATTAATGACACACTGCAGCGTCAATCTCCCAAGCTCAACGCAGTCTCCTCAATAGCTAGGACTACAGGTGCATACCACCATGCCTGGCTAATTTTTAAAATTTTCTTTTTAGTAGAGGTGGGTTCTTGCCATGTTGCCCAGGCTGGTTTCGAACTCCTGAGCTTAAGCAATCTTCCTCCCTCAGCTTCCCAAAGAGGTAAATATTTTTTGACTGAATTGAACTATTAACACATTGTACTATTACCTTTGAATATTTATTTTCTATGAACTTCTGCTGAAATTCAAACATGAGTGCTATTTTAAAGCCTAATGTGGTGCTGTGTTGAGGTTCATAGAAAGCATACTTTGTAGTGTTGCAAAAATCATGTAATCACATACTTTGTGATTTGCTTCCATTTCAAAGATTACTAAATACAAAGAAACTCAAGAAGGACATGCTATGGGATGGTATAGAATGTTATAACTCGACCTAGTTTGTCCCTTGATTATAACATCGTGAACCTTCTTAACCAATTTAAAAAGTTTATGCACATTTACATACTACCTAGTCAAGTGGAGGCACTGCTGGGAGAAATACATCCTAAACAGAATTCCCACCTAAGATTCTATTCCTCTCTTTCGAATTTGTCACATTGCATTACTGTGGTCTTGTCAGCAGAAAGAGGATAGTAGCTTCATTTTGTCTGCAGAGTTTCACATCATTAACCTTCCAGTGCCACTTTTATTATAGAGGGAAATGAATGGACTAATATTTGAGGAGAATCACTGCAGTATTCACCGTGCTGAGAAAATACACACTCAGAGTCTGATGACCATGATGCTTCTGCAGAGAAAAGCGTCTCCCATTCATTAGGAAATTCTTTTTTTTTTTTTGGTGTGCATTGATGGGATGCGTGTTTTGGTTTGTTTGTTTGCCCTGCCTTTAAGAATATTTGATTGATTCCATTTCATGTTCCCACTATGTGACACAAATATTAGCACACATTCTTTTCATTATTGTGATGCAAAAAAGTACTTGCGTGTTTTTATAGAAATGTGGTGTGCACCTGTAATCCCAGCTACTTAAGAGACTGAGGCAAGGTAATTGCTTGAACCTGGGAGTTGGAAGTTGCATTAAGCCAAGATCGCACCACTGCACTCCAGCTTGGGCGACAGAGCGGGACTAAGTCTCAAAAAAGAAATATCACTGCGTGTGATTTTTGGGGGAAATGGGGTGCATGCACATGCATATTTGCGTCTTATGGAAAGTTCCAAGTCTAACCAAATGGGTACTTTAAAGGTATGTTTTTGTACTTCCCGTGCAGATGCCTAAAATGCCAACTCCTGTGTGTCAACTGTCACTGCACATTCATGCAGCGTTGCTTTTTGAGGTCACACTGTGACATTTAAAGATGAAGAAATTTTTATATTTTGGACAGCTTAAAGGACACAGTAAAATAAGCTTGACAGCTGATCACCCGTGAAATGTGTTGTGCAATTATATGTAGAGAAAATTATTTTTAAATATTTGTATTATATTCTTGCTCTTAAACATATTAGTAATTCAAAATCCATCAAGTAAGTACAGCCAGCTGTCAGGAAAAGAACATAACTAGCTTCTTTCCAGAATATGACATATATTTATAAAACATTATTTTTTAAAACCTGAATTACCTGGGATATTTAGCCAGGTATTAGGCTTTATTTTAAATCTTTATTTATATAATGCATATATATGTCATATATATGGAGATATATATATGCATATATTGAAACTATTGCACCTAAATGTTCATACTTTTTTTTATTTTTCTTTTCTTTTTTGAGACAGGGTCTTGCTCTGTTGCCCAGGCTGCAATGCAGTGGCATGGTCCTAGCTCACTGAAACCTCAACTGCCTGGGCTCAAGCAGTCCTCCCTGCTCAGCCTCCTGAGTAGCTCGGAGGACCACAGCTACATGCCACCATATTACCATATTTGGCTAATTCTTTTTTTTAATTTTTATAGAGACAAAGTCTCACTATGTTGCCCAGGCTGGCCCATTTCTTAAGTGACATTTTTTTTAATTGTAAATATATGGAAATGGAATTGCAGAGTCAAAGGCATGTTTGTCTTCAGTGCATTCGATACTTATACATACTTTCTATTGTTATACAAATATGCGTCAATATTATCTCTCTCTCTCTCATTAGATTATGGAGGTGTGGCTGTGTGTCTCTAGACCACAAATACTATATAGTGTAGACTCATTAAATGTCTGTCAAATGAGTGGTTCACTTGTAGCTAGGCACATTTGCAAATTAAGACATATTTAAAGAGATTTTTTTTTTTAACAACCGCACAACTGAATTGCTAGAAAATCAAATTCAAAGAGATATTTAAGTCATCAGTACATATTTAGGGATCTTCAATTACATATTTTTGCCCATCTTCTATTTTTCTATAATAGAAATAATTTTTATTAGTGAAAATCACAATTTGTAAAGTGAAATGGAGAAATGAAGAAAAATTAGGTGAAAGTAGGTAAGAATAGGAACCTGAGAATAGAAGTAAATGCTAATCCTTTCTTGATCACATTGATCAAACCTTTTGCAGCCTGTCTAATGAAATGGATGTGGGAGGATCTTGAGGGTATTTGGAAACAGCAATAATGGTCCTGCTGTCAAGGACAACATTGTTTATTATTAGTTGAGACTGGTTTGCAAAACAAGCATGGTATTAGGCCAGGAATTCAGATCCCTGATTTCTTAGAGAGAAAAGCAAAACAAGGAGAGGTACTTGTGGCCCATGCACAGTCTTGCAGCTCATGGAAGGGATGCATTGAATTCTGCACACAGCTGGAATGCAGCTGAATGGGCCTGGGCTACTCCTGCCCCTGGTTTGCATGTGTCCCGTGTACCCACTCCTGGGTGCCTGGCAGTGGGGCTCTGATGCACACTAACATGTTTTTGAAGAAAAACAGCAATGAAAGTGAAGTCAGCTGTGATTTGAAGTGAGTTCCTACCACCTTCATGGAGATATGGAAAGGAGTATGGGCGAGTTTCATGGTGCAGAGAAGGAATAAAGTCAACAAAGGAAGGACTTGGGATTTGTATGAAAAACTGACTTGAACTTGTATACTTGAGTGGATGTGTACTTTGGGAGCATCTCTCTTTTCTCCTGCAGACTTTGCTCAAAGCCAGTGTAATGAATGTACCATGCAGTCACACACTCATGTTGTCTCAGCTGTTCCCCTATCGAAGAGGTTGCCAGAAGAAATCCTGGACTGAAAGGAGGTCTTCCCTCATTCCCCTGGAGCCCTATGTAAATCAGCTAGAAATCACTTAACATGCTAATACGGTTGACCACAGGTGATGGACCTACCTAGGAGAGTGATGGAAGGCAGAGAAGAGTTATACGCCACATTGGGGAAATTGAAGCTTGAAGGATGAATAGAGTGTGTCAGATATAGAAAGGGGGTGGTGACTTTCAGTCCTTGTACTATTGGCACAAATACATGATAACCAGGGCAGGCTACCCTTTACAGGTGAAAATCAAGATGTATGGGAATTTATGCTGGAAAATTCATTGCAGCGAAGGCTCAAAAACACTTTGTGGGAAATTGGCAAGCCACAGAATTTTTGCCTTTAACAAATTTTGTTAATGGACATCCTAACTGCCTAGATTTGGAAGAATTCCAGCAGCAATGTGTAGGGACAGATTATAGAGAAGCAGGACTAACAGCACAATTTATAGGATTTGAAGACTGAACCAGTCATACAATTTGCAGGGTCTAGTTCAAAATTAATATTGTGGAGACCTTTGTTCAAAAATATTAGGAATTTTAAGATGGGCTCAGCAGAGCATTAAAGCAAACACCATGTTTTTCTTCTAAGTGTGGGGCCCATTGAGACTGCGCAGGTCATATGCCCAAGAAGCTATATTGGTTGGGGAATGAGGGAGAGATGAGATCAATCCAGGATCCTTCTGTGTTTATGTTTGAATGAATTTGAATGAATAAAGGAGTCTTTGTCCCATTGCATGAGAATGGAATTCAGAAAGCAATTCTGGTTCATGAGAGTGCAAAATAGATTTGTTCTGATGATTTTTAGCTGAAAAAAAATTCTTTGGTAATGTCCAAGGGTAGTCAGAAATATGAATCTGGGGCACAAAAGAGAGGCAAGATCTTGAAATACCAAGGTGAGTGTTTGCAGTGTATAGGTGGTATATGACACCTGAGCGAAAACTGTGTGAGGATATAGAATGAGAGTAAAGGCAGCCACGGACAGAAACCTGTGGAACAGCAGAATTCAGAATGGGGCAGGATTTCTTCAGATGTGATGTCTTCTCAATATTCCTGCCTCAAGTTCAGAGCTTGACATATAAAGGGGAAATTAACAGGTAGGAAAAATAAAAGATAAAATATTATTTGGGATAAAATGCATGTTTTCAATGCATAGCTAGAAATTAGATGATCCATCCACCATATGTCCCAAAATGGGCATATCACTCTCAAATGAGGGGGAGATGGAATGGGAATGGTTGATGTGAGGGGTCCTGGGTTTTGTCCTGAGCCAGGACAAACCTTGGCCCACTCACTAACCTTGGCCATATCCTTCTCCCCTCCCAGCCCTGGCTTCCTCTTTGTTACCACCAAGGCGGATGGATCCCTGCCATCGCTCATCTTCCCCAGAGCCAGGACTCTGGATCAATTACTCTAATTTCTGGACACATCCCGGGTTAAAACTTTGATTTTGATCTTTGCCTACTACAGATAGAAACCAAATAGAATGATATGTCTGTGACTCATTAAATGTTAGATATTTTTTCTAAAGAAAATGAAATGACCTTTAACATTTTCTGAGAAAACATGACAGAAATGCTGAGAGTAATGATTCCTTGAAAGAATTACCCCAATCAGCTCTCAGCAAGACAACATGAAATGCCACAGGGCTTTTACTGTGCAAGGCCTCATTAGCATACAGTTCAAAATCTTGGACGTAGTACTGCATTATGGAAGTTCCCTATTTTGTCATGTAGAGTCTTTGCTGTATATACCTCTTTCAGGATATGGTGATGACAGCTAGAGAAATAATTCCTATTCAAACTCTTTTTTTTTTTTTTTTTTTGAGACAGAGTCTCTCTCTGTTGCCCAGGCTAGCTCAATCTCAGCTCACTGCAACCTCCTCCTCTTGGTTTCAAGCAATACTCGTGTCTCAGCCTCCCAAGTAGCTGGGACTACATGTGTGTGCCACAATGCCCAGCTAATTTTTTGTATTTTTGTAGAGACGGGTTTTCACCATGTTGGCCAGGCTGGTCTTGAACTCCTGGCCTCAAGTGATCCACCTGCCTTGGCCTCCCAAAGTGCTGAAATTATAGGCATGAGCCATTGTGCCTGACTCAAATTCATTTAAAATTTGAGTGTGTTTGCTTTTTTGTTACTTTGAATTATGTTTCTTATGTAATTTTAATGCCACCTACAAATATATGTAATTATAGAGAGTCCTCGTAATAGTTAATAAAAGAAAGGTATAAATTAAGGTTATTCAGTTGCACAAATAAAACCACAAGGTAGACGTTGCCAGAAGTGATACCTAGACAAACTTACTGTACTTCTCAAAATTTAAGAAGTGTAGGAATAAGGAATCTTGTTAAATGCAGATTTGGGCTGAGTGGCTTGGGAAGGGGCCTGAGATTCCGTAATTTAACAAGATTTTAGGTGATGCCTTTATTTCTGTAATCAAAGATCCTGTTTTTTAGTTGCCGAGAGTTTAGATCTTAGAGTAAAATTTAGGGCTTAAAAAAAAAATGCTTGTGGTACAGTGGCTCATTCCTGTAATCCCAACAGTTTGGGAGGCCAAGGCAGGAGGGTTTTTGCTTGAGGCCAGGAGTTCAAGACCACCCTGGGCAAATTAGGGAGATATCATCTCTACAAAAAAAATGAAATAAAAAATTTGCCAAGTGTGCTGGCATGTGTCTGTAGTCCCAGCTACTCAGAGGCTGAGGAGGGAGGATCGCTTGAGCCCAGGAGGTTGAGATTTCAGGGAGCCATGACCGCACCATTATCCTCCAGCCTGAGCAACAGAGCAAGACCTTGTCTCTAAAAGAAAAATAATAATTTGGTTTTTTGCTTTTTTCTGCCTTGTGAAGCTTTGATTCTGTTCCTAAAAGTTACAATAAGCATTTCTGCCTTTGTGGGGAGGGGAAACTCTCTCTAGAAAAGGTGAGAAATCCGAACGCGTTCCTCCATGGCACCTGTTTGGCACAGCTGTGTCTGTGTTAAAATTTAACCACATTTCTGCCTAAAGAGAAGTAAAGAGACTAGATCCAGTTTCAAAATTTTTCCTAGTTCAGAGATTTTATGAGTTATACATGTATTAAAAAAATACTCATTTCTTACTTACCTTTTATTTGTTTGTTTAAATTTCTCATTTCTTTTACTTTGTGGTCTCTTCCCTAATGCTCAATTTCTGTATCCTATAAATGTAAATATTCTCCTGCTTTCAAACTTCTCTTATATGATCCGCTCTTTAACCCTCCTACTTTCCTTTTTTTCATTATTCGCTTTGTTTTCCTTTTTTGCCCTAAAAGTCTACTATTATATAGGAAAAATGGGAAATATAAAGCTGTTTTGAACTAGATAAACGTTATAAAACATCCTATGGGATGGCTTTTAAATAGTTTTTTTTTTATAGTTCCACAATGTGTATAATTTCCAGCATCTTCTATCTGTTTTATAAGCACCTTTTATAAGTCTAAATGCCTGTATTTACAGAGAATTGTTCCCTTTAGCCAATAAAACCCAAATCTGTTCACTGATGCAATTGCCTTAAGGGAACTGCAAGAATGCTAGACCTTAGCATTTCTGGAAACATGTTCCTTTATATTAAAACTTGGTTATATGCTCTTCATAGTACTCTTCTGTATTTTAAAGCAGTTGATTGGGTTTTGTCCTTACAAAATTCAAATGTATCAAAAAGTTACCTATTTCAAAGTTAAATCATGTTAACATCTTATTAAAGTCCCTGCAACTTAATTGTAAATCTACTTATTCTCTTCCATGCAAACATTAATATTACCTGCTCTGTAACTTGAAAACTGTGTTGTTTCCTGGGAATTTTTTTTTTTTGAAAATGGAGTCTCACTCTTTTGCCCAGGCTGGAGTGCGGTGGTGCGATCTCAGCTCACCGCAACCTCTGCTTCCCGGGTTCAAGTGACTCTCCTGCTTCAGCCTCCCAAGTAGCTGAGATTACAGGCATTCGCCACCACACCTGGCTAATTTTGTATTTTCAGTAGAGACGGGGTTTCACCGTATTGGCCAGGCTGGTCTGGTACTCCTGATCTCAGGTGGTCCACCCGCCTTGGCCTCCCATAGTGCTGGGATTACAGGTGTGAGCCACTGTGCCCGGCCCTGGGAATATTTTCTATGTTACATTTATTTTTTTCTAACTCCAAGTATTATCTTCACATGAATATTAGAAGTTTTTCAGAGTGCAACATAAAAGAGATTATCTCTCTTGATAATGTGTTGAGATGTGGGTTTGGGGGCTACATTAAAGGAAATGAATTTTCTCATTTGCATTATCATGTCAGAAGCAGAAGGGAAACACTTCGCCGCTCTACCTCTACATCTATTGTTTTAACCTGAAATCTCAGGAACATGGCAATTGGCAGCTTAGCAGAACATCATCAGAACAGCAAGGGAAAAAGTCAGATCCCACATCAGCCTGAAACATTGTCTTCAAATGCAGTGTGTTGAAGAGAGAACCTTTACTACAAAACAGATTTCTGGTTTTGTCCATAAGAAAAGGAAATATTTACAAGCAAAATTGTTTTGGCCAGAGAAGAGACCAGCTGTTTATGGTAGCCGAATTATTTCTACGGAATAATTCCTTAGAAATAGAACATTGTTTCATTAAAGTAATTCTAATCCTAACAACCACAGCATAAAATCCCGGACCTTAGGACAGAGATGCAATATATAGTGAATCATATAACTGCTGTCTTTCTCTATGGCTAATACCAACCAAAAAAAAAAAAAAAAATCCACTTCTTTGTATGTCCAAAGCCTCACAACATGAGCCTTTTTTGTCCTTATTTGCTGGAGTTCAGCCCATTCAAAGAGTTTTCCAACCGAGCATTTTGGAACATTGTGGCTGGGACCTCCTCACCAGGACTATGGAACATGCCACTCCATTTTTGTCCTTAGACTCCTTGGGTCCCCAGCCATGTGTGGCTGCTCCTGCTGTGACCTGTACACAACCGTATTTCTTCTGCTGTTCATAGCCAGTTGTCCTCCAGCTGCAGGCTGTGGGACAGGACCCTGCACTGTCTGGTTTCCCACAGCACAGATCACTAAAAGTTGGGTGTTATAAAAACCAGGAGGAAACCCATGGAGGAAATGGCTTACACCTGCTCTCAGAGCTGGCTGCTTGCTGCTCATGATCCCATTCCAGACTTCTCAGCAGCCTGATGGTGAGGGTCCCTTGTGTTTCATCACCACACCTAGAAGCCCAAATGATACCAACCTTATGCAATGGAGGAAGGAGGAAATCCCTTCTCTACTCAAAAGCCCAGTTCCTTTCTGCCTCTGGGTGATGGAGGAGGGGCATTTACTTCTCTCAGAAGGCATTCCCTGCCTTATCTCTACAAGGTGTGCTCTTGATTGTATAGCTTAAACAAGACCATCATCATGCATGGTGGTATTTTCCATTTGGCCTGTTCTCTTAGCTTACTCCACATGGGACTAGAAGCCTGGACCTGATTCTTCATGCAGTAAAGAGCCATTGAATATTTCTCCGCCATTTAAAGCCATTATTATGTAGGAACATCCTTAGCCATACTAAGGATGTGTTTGCAGGTAAAAGAGAAGTATTATGGGCCAGCACTCTACAGACAATCCTTGTGTACTGTCCCAGGTACGAGCCTATTGTAGTGGTCGCTATGAAAGGTGATGAGGTCTAAAGTAGGTCGGAGACTATGAAAAGAAAGGATCATGTATAAGATTTAATATGTAGATATGGGAGAGTATGTGGAGAGGTAAAGCTTGACAACTGATTCGATGTAAGGGTTGAGGGGGAAGTAGAAAATGATTCAGAAATTGATTACCAGTCGCATGGCTAAAGCTGGGTTGATTTTATTAGTGAAGGAAGGGAAGATGCTGTTTGATTTTAAGGTAACGGATTAAGTTTTGGACACATTTGAGGTGTTAGAGTGATATGAGTGAACTGGTATCTAGCAAGTGGTTAAGAAAAGCTGCCTTTTATGGAAGGCTTGCTAGCCGTCAGGCACTTTGCCAAGCCCTGGGCATGCCTCAGATTGTTTACAGTAAATGTTTATCTTTTAAAAAAATGAATTGTGTATATTTAAGGTATACAACATGATGTTGTGGGACACGTATGCATACTAAAATGGTTATTATAGTGGAACCAATACACATGCCCCATCTCACATAGTTACCTTTATTTTTTGTAGCAAGAGCAGCTAAAATGTACTCATTTAGCAAAAATTCCAAATATAGTATAATTTTATACATCATAGTCCTCATGCTGTCCTCTTCAGACTTGTTCTTCCTACATTTTGGCTATTTTGTATCCTCTGACCTGTGTTGAAGGATTGCTATGAATATTAATAATAATAAAGCTTTTGGCATAAAAAGTAAACAAAACAATATACTGCTTATTTTATTAATCTCTATTTTATTATCCCTGTATTGTAGGTAAGAAAAAGTATCTTAGGTTGAGTAACTTTCCCAAAGCCTTCCAATTTGCTAGTGCTGGAGGCAGAGTGTGAACCGAGGTGGTCTGATGCGGTAGCCTGCCCTATTGGCCACTCCCCTATAATAGCCCCCTAATATGTAGGTCTGGAGCTTGGGGAGGAGTCAAGGCTAACAATATAGGTTGGGAAGTTCGCAATTTATCCTACAAACCTTTCCAGAGCCTCCATCAGTGGCCAAGTGCAGTGCCCCGAGCTATGATACCATGCACACAGACACCATGAGTAGCACCCTAGAAATGTGAGTTGAAACAGTGGTCTTTAATCAAGGTGTTATGAGCAAGAGGGAGAGAAAAGGCTGCAGGGAAGGATCTTGTGGTTTAGCAATGAATGGATGCCATCGAAGAGAGGAAAACCCAATGCAGCTAGCACAGGAACCATGGAAAAATCACGGGGGCCTGTGTCATTACTCCAGAAAATAAGTCAATCAAAGAGGATCCTGATGAGCTGCTGAGTTGTATAATTTGGGGGATAATTTATTAGCTTCATGGAAACTGGCCTCTGGTGACATTTTGAGGGATTTTGAAGTGCAAGCATGGAGCTATAAGTAGACTAAGATATGTAGAACTTGGGGTGCGAATGAAAAAACAGATATGGGCAGATGGGAGAAACCAAATGGAGGAGGGGGCTGTTTTTTTGTTTTCTGCCTTAGGATTTTTGGTTTTCCTTTTTGTTTTCTGGCTCTACAACCTGACAGTAGGAGACAACATGATAAAACAGAAGCACTTGTTCTTATAGAGTGAGGAATGGTGGGTAGACTGTCAATTAGCTGGAAAACTTGTTTCAGACAAAATTATAAATGTGTTACATGCAACCATAGAAGCGATTTACTTCAACATAAACCCTGTAAGTGTGTTGATTTATTTACCAGCATTTTGCTGAGGAGCCCGTGCCTTTTCTAAGCATGTGGCCCTGCTGACTGCATTTTCTCACCTTCTCTCCTAGGCAAACTGCACCCATGATGTGGCCTCAGTCGTTTCTAGTTTTGGCTTCTTTAAAGAGCAGGGTATCTTGGAGTTAACTTGTGAAGCAATTTGCATCAGAGACTTTCTTGAATTTTTTTTTTAATGATTTTACTCATCATTTGTCATATTTTTTCTTAAATGTTAACAGTTTTTGATAATGCCTTTCCAAAGCATTAGAACTAGTTTTTATGAAAGCACCGACTCTTTTAACAGAAATATTTCACCAGTTCATGCTATGACTCATGCCAGCAGCAGCCTCCAGGCAGGAGACTAGCTGATGTGGACGTGCAACAGAGGGCCCCAGGCGAGAGAATGGCTCTTCAGACTCCAGGACAAAAAGGAGGCCATGTGGGGGCTCTGTGGATGGGAGGCTTACCAGGTTCTCAGGAAAAGGAGCCTGTTCAAGAGACCTGCCAATAGCAGGAATCTTCAGCCAGGAAGTCTACAGGGCCACTTTCAACACGTTAAAGCTGCACTCAGGAGTGGGACTTGGGGAAGGAATAACAGAGAGGTGTTGCCCTAGTCTCAGGCTCAGGCAGTGGCTGTCAGATGGTCCCTGTGGGGCCTCTCAAGGAAACCTGTGAAATGTATCCAAAAAGTGGAAGCATCAGCTCCTCACAGCCATCCACACTGGAGAGCCCCAAGGCCGGGCCGTGACGCTGTTCCTCCAGGAAGACTTTTCCATGCCCAGTCGCTGGCCTGGCCCCAACCACCTTGGCCCTGAAGGAGTGGGAAGCCCTCGTGGATGCCAGCTCAGGGTGAGAAGGGAAAGAATTGTCAGGTAGGGAAATCAACTGGAAGCCAGCCATGCCTCTTCGTTACCATAGGAGGATTCTCAACTGAAGCAGGTCCTAGCTGCTGCAGGGACATGATGAAATTTTATATACATATACCATTTTTTTTAAAGACTGGGCTCTTAACTCTTTAAAAACCCAACATTTTAGTTACTGAAATTATCTTGCTTTTATGATTAATAATTGTTTCTAAAATTATGCTGAGTCAGCAGCAGCAGCAGCAGCATTAGACCTGACCATGCCTTTATCCAAGGAGTAGATTTGGTTCCCCAGAGAAGGTGGGGTTAGGAGAGGAGGATCAAGTTCCCTGTCTGCACTCTTCATGGTTGTCTTATTCACATGTAAAAGCTACAAATAATGGCCAAATTCAGTCTAGCTTCCAGAGGATGTCGATGATAAATATAATGATTCTTTAGCACTCTCTGTCTTTTGTACTTTGATAATTATCTTTCAGAGTGAGGTAGCAGTAAAGCCATTTAAATGGAAATACTGATTTAATATATTTCATGCAGACTTTTTTTCCTTTGTAAATGATTTCTGTGTTGTCCTTCATTCTGAATGGCTCATTCTCCCAAGATCAGAGATAGGAAAGGAGGCATAGGAAAACATATTTAGGTTTAGATGTTTTCTGCTACCTCTTCTTCTTTATAACACCCTTATTTTGTTGCATAAGTAATCACAAGGTATGTACAAGACATCATAATGTACAGAAGTATGAACAAACCAGTTTACAGAAAGAAAAGATTATAATGCCCAATCCAATGGCAAAATTCATGGCGCTCTTTAAATCACTCTGGAGTTTGAGTGAATGTGTGATATGTTTGCACCATCATGACTAAAGCTGTCCTTAGGCAATGGTAATAAACCTACACAAACTCGCTACTTTTAGATACAAACAATATCATAAGATACCTCCTTATGAAGATGCATTGATGGATTAATTGATTAAAGCTTATTACCACATAATTGACAGCTCATGAAATTCATTCAAAATAAAAGCTGAAAGCAGAAGTTTAAAAAATAAGAAAACCTTAGTCAATGGAGACATTTGAGGGTCCCATACACTGTTGATCTTTCAATTGAGAACAAGATTCCCAAGCTAAATATAATCGCCTAGAAGATACAAGAGTTTCGAGTCATAGTTTGTTTTTGTCCAAGCAGTACGTGAAAAGAAACTAAGACTTTCAGCCCTCACTAAGCGTAACAACATACCCTTACTTTGTTCAGACACTTAATAGTGAAGGAGCTTTGATAAGCTGTGTATCCCCTGCATGGCAATTGTGTTTGCAGGCTGTCTTCATGTGGCTGCGAAGGGGATAGATGCAATCTGAAGATGTGGAAAGGGCAGATGCAAGCTGGCCCCTATGAAATGAAGACTCCATCACTGCAATGTTTAGCCTTATTTCTGTTGCTACATACAGTTTCATTCATTGATAGTTTCTAATGTGAACATAATAATCCACACATCAATTTAATTTGTATGTGCTGATCGTGGATATTGTGAAAACTTTCATTGGAACTCCTATTTGATGGTAAATACAAATCATATCCTTGTATACGTACTTACATTTCCACTACTCTGCTTATTGTATTCTCATAGTGTGAAGTACACTTGGCCTCAATTTCTACATGTATTTCTAGGTCCCTTCTTTCACAGTGTTTTCTTTAATAAATTCTTTTGGTGTTGACAGCTTCCTCCTTCATCTTTCCATGAAGACACAGGGGAAGGGTTTCAGGAGTTGATGAGGGTGGAAAATCTTAGACAAAGGGATGTGCAAAACCCTATGTGGATGATAGTCTGGGGTACCCAGTGTTCCTGTGCTCTTTGTGGTGATTGATATGAACAGGGATAAAAAGCACAGAGAGGTTTTGCTCAGGGAGCTCAAGACAGATGGTGGTGGTGAGGGCTGCTGTGGAAGATGTTTTCCAAGAGTCTCACTGTATACACATATATTAATAATTTAAGTATCTTTTTTATTTATAATTAATTCACAGACATGAATGGTCTCAACCATGTGCTGATATTAAATTCCTTGACCAGTCTTTTATCTCCCAACTCGAAGCAACCATCAGCAGGTACAAATCGTAAGGATTATGTAGGATTCTGTTTTCCACACTACACTCCTTGAATTGAATTTCCATGAAGAAAGGTAACATCTTGTATATCCGCTATACAGCCAGTACCTAGAAAAATGCACAGCACATAGTGGTTGTATAATAAATGCCTTAGTCAGCTTGGACTTCTATAGCAAACTTTCACAAAATGGGTGGCTTCAACAGCAAACATTTATTTCTCACAGTTTTGGAGATTTGAAGTGTGACGTCAGTGCTGGCAGGAATGAGTTCTTGGTAAACTCTCTTCCTGGTTTATAGACAGCTGCCTTCTTGTGTCCTCACATGCAAAAAGAATGCACTCCTGCCCCTTCTTATGAGGACACTAATCCCATTCATGGGGGCTCCACCCTCATGACCTAATTATCTCCGAATGTTCCCACCTCCAATAACTGTCACATTGGGATTAGAGTTTCAAGAGATGAATTTGGGGAGGGACAACATAAACATGCAGTCCATTGCAATAAGTATTTGTTGAACTGGATTGAACACTGACTTTCCCTTTATGTTATAAGGACCTCCCAGTGTTGAGATGCCGGGGTTCAGTGGCTTCTGCTTTCGTTGAGCTTGAGTGGTCACTGGTCAGGTGAGAGACCCAGTAGTTACTTCCCATTTGTAGTATGGGAACTCTTGCCAGGAGTACATAGTTCTGGAATGTCATTCTCATTCTTAGGGGAGTGTGGGGTCATATCTGGAGAGAGATAATCCTGAAGGCTTGTGTCTTGTTCTTGGAGCATGTGAAACTCTGGGGCTTCTCCCTTGGCTCCTAGGAATGGGCGGAAGAGAGATTCAAAGAGATTCAAATGTTGTTGAAGACAACCACCATGCCTTTTTATTTATTTTTCTAGCATTTGCTGAGTTTATAACCATATTTTTTTACAAGCTATCTAATGAGAGAATGAACAATTAGATAAACCTTGTCCTCTTTAAGTGACTCCACTAGAGTAGTCTCTGTTTCCAAGGAGTGTTAAAATATGCTTGAAATGCACAAAAAGTTAAACAACGAAAATTCAATAAAAGAGATACTATAAAGCAGTTTTTGATTAATTGCAAATTAAGAGATATTTATAGTTGACATGCTAATGTTCTGGCTAATGCAGTCTTTACATCAGGGTTCATTAGGTTTCGTCTATATAGTAATAATAATCCTTAGTTTTTTTCTGAGCAGCAGATTTTGATTCTGAGAGAAGACAAAAAAATCAATTCTATTTATGTTCTTCACACATTTAGCATGCATACTTCACAACGTGGTGTTCAGTATATGTATTTTAGAATATGTAGCTATTGGAGTAATAAACTGGTCAATGTGTGGAATGAGAGTGGTGACAATTACCTGGAATATTCATTTTTCGGCAACAATAATATGCAAACCGGCTAAGATACTGATTTTGCCTTCCTAAGTTGTATTCTGGGTCTGCTGCCTTTTGATTAGGTGTTTTTGGTGCTGTTGTTAGTTTGTTTTGATTATCAGTCTTTGGATATCAGATAAGCACAAAATTGGCTAGAAGTCAATGTCATCCGTGATGTTGAATAGGAAGAGGTATTCTTATTCCATTTCAGTACAGAGAAGATCTTGATTTATATTATGATGGGTTGTGAAGAATTTTCTTTACCTCAATTCAGAAAGGGATTATTTATTTTAATAACTGATGTATAGTTATTTTGAGTGAGAAATGAGCTTTATTTTAAGCTTCAGCTAACATTTAAGAGCTTGCCATGCATTAGGTATTGTGCCAGACACTCCCATGCATATTGTCTCAGTGCGAGATTTGGAATATGTTTCATTACAGCCTACCTGCTTTTCAGAATAGGAAAATATGCAGGCAAAGAGGGTCTCTATATCAGGAAAGGCCTGTTTCTTATCAGAGAATTAGTGAAACAACATCTTACAGCAGAGATGAGGGAAATTCAGATTGAAACATAAAAACATGCCCTTCATTGATCATACTTTTCATAAGGGGATTCTCACAGGCCCTCACTCCCTTTTTATATTAAATAGAATTGAGCAAAAAATAAAGATCACTTATCTCTACCTGCCAAATTTTAGGGCAGTCATGGGATGAAGAAACAAACTAAATGAAAGTACAGGGAAGTAATTGGCCAAACCCAGAATGTGGGAGATTCTTCAAGAAAAAAAAAAATAATTCTTTTTAGAACAAATCAATAAAAAGAGAATTTAGGAAGGTACTATTAAGTAAAAGAGCCTTAAGATGAATTTAAAAATTAAGTATACAGATTTTTTTTGGATTCTGACTTAAACAAACCAACTATTAAATAAATCTTTGAGACAAGAGAAATTTTTATATGAATTTGAAATCAGGTGATAGAAGGGTTTATGTTAATTGGCCTGAGAATTGCTATTAATTGGGATAATGGCATATTCTTATCATTTGGGGATACACACTGCAGTATGCATGAATGAAATGGCAGGATGCCTTGGACTTGTTTTAAAATACTTCAGCCAAAAATGGAGAATAATTGAAACAAGGTGGCAAAAATGTTAACAAATATTGGTGCCTGGTAATTGATATACCAAAATTCAGTAATTCTCTTTTTATTTATGAAATGCTTCAGATAAACCAGAAGCAAATTGGCAAACAGTAATCATGCCATTGTCTGGCCTCTTGTCAGGCTTTTGGCTGCCACTAAGTCTATCGGGCAATGCTGACCACTAAGTCTATCGGGCAATGCTGAATTAGATGGACAGGACAGGAAAAGTGATTCTCATCTAGAATGTGGACAAGATCAGAGCTATTTTTCAGAGGATCTTGAACTGGTAACATATCCATAGATGGGTTTCAGGAGGGCTTTGCTCCCTGTAAATATACACCAAATTTTAACTTGAAATTTTTTCTGTTCAGGTAGTTCATAGGCTTTACTAGATTTTCAAAGGTATTTATGACCCTCAGAACTTGAGATATAGTAGAACACAGGAGTTCTGAAGCCTCTTTAGCTGGAAAATTCTATAAACCTATATATGTAAGAACAAGACATTTAATTGTCCTATTTTTAAAACACCCTGCACAGTAGAAAGGATTCCAGATCTCATGAAGTCTGCATTTTAATGTGTTCAAATTCTTAGGAGATGAGAATGTTCAGAAGCCATCAAATGCATTTTTTTTAAAAAAATAGCATCTAGATCTTAGACTGCTTGAGCCACTTACACAATGACCAAATATATCAATGCAATTTTCTTTCTCTTAGATGCCCTTCCTTGTCATCCTAGAGTCTATGTAGGAAAACCTCACTGTTAAAAGGTATGCTTTAAAAGATTTGTTTCAAGCAAAGGAAAAAAAAAAACACTTAAGAAGTGGGAAGCATTTTTGCAACACAAAAGTTCTCTAGCTCTTTGCAAAGGGCCAAAGCAGCAGCTTTAACTGCCAGCATTTTATTGGTTGTATGGAAGGAAAGGTGCTAGAAAAGATGGAAGCATCCATAAGCTGAAACCTGAGCTCATGGATATGGTAGCTGGTTAACGAAGGTCTTTTTTGCCATCATGTTTTGCTTGTACCCTACGTTGTTGTAAGTGAAATAATGTTGCAGAACATTGAAAATATTCTGAATAATTGGTTTATGAGGAAGTCTAGAGCAGTGTCATTGGTAGTAGCAGCCTGGTACTCATTCAATTAAAAGGTCATGGCCGAACAAGCCATCTTCTAGTGGTGTTAAAGTTCATGACCAAGGTTCCCGTGCTGCATTGACTCCTAATCATCATTTTCCTGTTGTTTCGTCGAACCTGGTGATGAGCTGGGCAGAGTCGATATGTGTGTGTGCTTGTTTGCAAATGCATATGTGTATGTGTGTTTGACGGGTAAGGGGAGAGTGTTGACTAGTTTTAATGTTAAAATTTTTCATTAGTCTGTTATTATGGCAATAAAATTGGGCAAGAAACCACCCCAAAACTCAGGGACCTATAATACCAGGCACTTATTTGCACACTCAGAATCATGCACATTGTTCCTGAGCTCCAATTTGCCAGTTCTTGGCTGTGGAGTCCTGATTTCAGGCACTTCATTCACTGGGTTTGACTCCACTTTGCAGACAGGGTTCAGGTCCCTTTCACGTGCGGTTGTTCTGGGCCCAGGATAAAGGAGTATGTGCTGCCTGGCTAGAAAATCTGATGCCTTGCATCACATCCTCTCGCATCCCATTGGCTGAATCACGTTACCTGGCAAAGTCCACAATCGGGGGCACGAAGCCTGTTCCATGGCAGTGGGCCAGGGAGGAGTACAGATTTGCTACATGATAGTACAGTTCATCACAAAACCATTTCCCTACAGCATATAATTATCTTCTTAATTTTTCTTGCCCAATTTATGAGTAATTTCTGGCTTATACATACTAGATTCGTGGATGATTCACACACACAAGTCAATGTCTAGAAAATAAGCCTTCTTATTTCACCTTTGCCTGTGTCTACTAATTCTCCTCTCGCCACTCCCTTGTAGTATCTCCCAGCAGATATTTCAGTTCTTTAAAAGGCATCATGCTCTTTTGTGCTTCAGGGCCTTTGCTTATATTTTCCCCTCCACTCTACACATAATTCTTTGCCTCATGGATGGCAACATATCATTTCTGTCTTAGCTAAGGTGCCACTCTCAAAGTGGTCTTCATGACCACCTAATCTAACATAGCCTCCTCTGTGCTTACAGCTCCCTACTCCTTCCTGTAGCACCCATCATAATTTCTATTTGCCTCATTCTTTATGTGGGTAGATTACATCCACCTTTCACATTAGACCTCAAATGTTATTGACTCAGAAGCGACATCTTTGTTTCCATTTATATTGGAAATACCTGGTCTGGTATTTAAAAATAAAAAATAAACAGCAGTAGTCACATGAGTGAATGATTACGATTAGAACCCTGGAGGAAGAACTTCCTCTGTTCAGATGGACTGAGTTTCTCACATAGAGACACACAGACCACATGAGTCTGAGCCCCAGCTCTAGTGGTTGGTCAGGCCTTCATTCTTCCTTCTTCAAGGGACCTAGCTTGTCTGAGCTTCTGTTTACTAACCCTGTGCTCCCTAATTATGATCACATTTTTGAGGAGATAATGGATGCACAATACCTAGCCCAGTAATATGCCGATATCAGGCAGGCAGAACTGAAGAACTCAGGAGGGGCTGGCTTGCTTTCTTCTCCCAGATGTGAGGCCCCGTCCCTCTCTCACACCACATCACCAGCCCTGCTTTATGCCTAGTGTAATCCAAATAGTGTTCTTAGATGTTGAAGAACCTTATGAGCAGAACTTGGAGCTAACATATACCGCTGTTTCTATGGGAAAATCAATTTGGAATTCAGAACTGGCTGAGTGCAGGGCTTTCGGAATATAGTGCATCAATAGATGCAAAATGTGCCAAATTTGTGGCAAATTCCCTTTACTGACAGTAATGAGGGATTCTTTGCCTCCCTGATTATGTAGAACCTTCCCAAGTTCATCACGCACATGTATAATATTTCATACACATTCCTACCTTAGGGTGGAGGGGACTCCACAACCCCAAGTACATTTTCTGATGGAATGCAATATAACCAGTGCTGCTGCCGTGGACACCCCGATTTTCTGCATCATGTGCATGAACAGCAGCTCTAATTGGACTAGTCCCATGAAGAAATCTTACAATAAGACATTGATGACCTAAATGATCTTTAGGATGGAAGCCAAATGTGTTCTCAGTGTGACAGTTCTGAATGGTAGCAGAGCTGCACAGCACATGCTGACAGGCAGTGAGGTTCCAGCCCTGTCCTGGCGCACCTGGAACTACCCATTCCTGAGTGTTCCAAGGTCAAGACACAGGCTTTCAATGGGTTCTACTGTTTGTTCATGCCTTGCAACAACAATAGATGAATGCACTTTAGAAATAGCCTTGGCAGAGTATTCATGGTACTGTTTTATCCAGGTAAGGAGAGACAAAAGCGAAGGTAATGGGGGGGATTGTGTTCACCTGTATTTAGTGTAGCCCGATTCAGAATAAGCATGTTAAAGGATATCAAGCGAGGAAATACGGAAAAGACCTGAGGCAGCATGGGGTGAGGAAGAGAGGAATTATAACAACATCATAGCAATGACTTGAGGTACTGCCAGATGTACAGGTACTCTTGTGAGAAAAGCATCTTTCGGGCCATTGGGTTGAGAGGTTGTGAAGAAGTCACTGGGGGGGCGGGAACAGAGAGGAGCTGAGAAATTGATCCTTTGTGTCCCCACCTTCCTCAGATGTCAGCAAGGGCTGCTGGAGTCAGCACTTGGGTGAGTTTCTGTTGCAAAAGTCACTTAAGAGCTGAGCTTCAAGCCTTGTTCTGCTAGAGGCAGGAAAGAGGGAGGGGTGGGAATGCAGAAGTTCAAGAGGAAGAGGAGTCATGGATGGAAGCCCCGCTCTGCCTCCTGAAATGTGAAGATGCTCAGAATAAGCCAAGAGTCCAAAGTCCCCATATGCAGATCTCAAGGGGAAGCGATCGTCTCAGCTTGTATCTGGACTCAAGGGCAGTTCAAGGTTGATGCCCATACAAAAACTGGATAAATCTCAGTTGCCTTGAATCCTTTGGAATTAGCCTGTGGCTCACATAGTTAGCTTCCATTCTTTTAGGCTACAGGTGCATTTTGGGAACTCTGCAAGCTTTTGGTTTTTAAGTTGTTAATTTGAATAAATAATTATTTTAAAGGGGGTAGAAGAAATATTGTAAGTATCAGCGACGCTACTAAATATTCCTTAAGACGGGGTTTTAAAGTGAAATATTTGGCATTTAGTAAATGATTACCAATCTTTCTATTGGTTTCACACATTTTGATAATTAATAAAGATGACCATTGACTCAAAAAAGACTTCCAAATTCAAGTCAGGGTCAGTTAAATACAGTTGTTAAGAATCATGGAACATACTCTTAGTGTAATTATTTATCAGATGGCAACTAAATTAGCCACGCTGTGGCAAAATGATTTCCTAAGGGGCTTCTACTCTTTCAACACTAAGGCAAATTGATCCTTAGGAAGGAAAGCAATTTTAAAGAACTTACAAGTCAAGCAGTGAGGAGAAACTGGACCGCTCCTATATTTAGAGAATGGCATTGGTAAAAAGATATTCACAGATATGAGAAATAATAAATGATGAAATGAAAGATTGAGTCTGAATGGAAGGCTGAGACAAGAAAGTATAAGTGATCTTTCGTGGTCTTTTGTTCAGTAAAATAAAAATTACTTTTTTTTATTGACTCTATTGGTATCAGAGGCATAGCATTAATAGGGCCGACCTCAATAAAACAAGGAACATTTCTCCATTTCTGAAATGGATCTTTCTACTGCCATATTAACATCTGGAAAACCACTTCATATCAATGACTCTTTTCTGAAACCTATCAGAAGTATTGGGAGCCATCTAAATAAGAAATACTGACATAATGGAATTGCTTAGTATTCTGATATTTTCACAGTCCTTTCATCAAGCAGTTCTCATTTTTATTGCAAATTTTCAGAAATGAGCGAATGCTTCAGGGAAGTTCAACCAAAAGGTGGCAGCACCTCTTTGAAAATTATTCATACTTATTTTGTTTCATTTTTTTTTTTCTTTCAAATACCATTCACACATGTTTGGTACTTCAGCCATATTATAATAGGTATTTATAGAGGAGAAATCGCTCTTTCTTTGTAAACAGATGAATGCAGTAAGTGATTGGTAAAACTGAACTTCAAAAAATGTCTGTTACCAGTGAAAATTGTCCTTCTCTTTGGTCATGTGAGACCAAATGGTCCATCATGTTTGATTATATAACAGTAAATTTACCCTATAATCAGAGTGAGAAAATGTTCATGAAGTCACCTAATCTATTAGCAGTGATTGTAATAATCATTCACTGGAAGGTTTAGAAACCTGCTGGTCAGGATATTGTGACAACTACTATATTCTTAAGGACCACAAATAGATCTTTTGTTCCTGAGGGATGGATATTGAATTAACAATCCTTTAAATCTAAATAATTTTCCTTATGCCCCAATTCTACCATTTTTTAATAAAAAGATTTTTAAATCACTGTAATGTTTGACATCTCTTTAATGTTATATATCTAAAAATTTACATTTAAATATTAATTCATAATTCTAAATTATCATAACTACAAATCTACAATAATACTAAATTAACCTTTTTCATATCCTTAACCTTTTTCCTATGCTGAAAATGTTTATAGAGAAAATTAGTAAAGCCACATTCAAAATTTTTCTTAAAAGAAGAGCATGTTCTTCTGAAATAAGACATTAAGTAAAACCTCATTGATTCTGATAAAATGAAGTCTGAAGGTTAGAATTCTGCTAAATGTAATTTAACTATTGTGAAGTGCTGACAGTTAACTGAAATTAATCTAAGTAGGGCAACAGCTCTTGTCAAAGTCTTGCATTGATATATAAACCACAGCCCAGTATACATGTCTTCTAGACAATTATATATCTCCATTAAAGCAGTAATATTGTGCTTGCCTGTGTTTTGCACAGATGTATAGATAGGAAGATGCCATTCTTTATAAGATTACAGTACATTTAAACATTAAGGCGATTCCATGACAGAAGTGTACAACTCTAAGGAGCCTTCAGGATCAATGATTTTCATGTCTGCTTTGATGGGGAATTCCTAGTGAAATATTTCTCGGAAGTGCAGCCTATAGTTTAACCCAGAGAGATGGAGTTTTAGTTGCTTGAAGTTGTGGAGCCTAAATCTCAGTTCCTTCCCCATCTACCTCAGTTATCCCTGATACTTCAAACTCAGGGATTCTGCAGATGAGACTAGAAGGTACTGATGTAATCATAACCCCATCCCTTTGCTTTCCACACAGCAGACCAGGATGTGGTCATTTAAGCAAGGCCATGCAGGTCCCTCATTCAAACCCAGTAATTGTTAGAATAATTGCGTGAATAAAGATTAATTGTTATTATTCTGAGACAGAGTCTCACTCTGTCATCCAGGCTGGAGTGTGGTGGCACGATCTGGGCTCACTGCAGCTCTGTCATCCAGGCTGGAGTGTAGTGGCACGATCTGGCCTCCACTTCCCAGGTTCAAGCGATTCTCATACCTCAGCCTCCTGAGTAGCTGGGATTACAGGCACCTGCAACCCTACCCAGCTAATTTTTGTATTTTTAGTAGAGACAGGGTTTCACCATGTTGGCCATACTGGTCTCACACTCCTAGCCTCCCAAAGTGCTGGAATTACAGGTGTGAGCTATGACACCCAGCCTTTTCTTAATATATGTAAAGAACAATTTCATGAATAAATATAGGTATGTATATATCTATCAATGAATATATATTTTTATTAATGATATATATCTTTATTAATGAAAGATGTATATATCAGTGAATAAAGACATATATATCTATTAATATGTATATACATTTTAATTTTACTACTTTGTATTAGTTTATTTTTTTTTCATAGAGTAATGGCTGGTAGAAGAAAGAAAGTCCAGATATATATATAGAGAGATATATATATATCTAGATATATAGCTGTAGAAAGAGATAATCTGAAAATCATTCACAGAAAGCATATATACAGACATATGTACAGATATCTACATATGCATTTTCTGATATTTACAAATATGTGTAAGACACACCCACACCACTGAATAAAACCTTCCTTTTATCAAGACCTCAGGAAATGAAGAATGCTGCCCATCTTGTAAAGGCGAGAGCACCAGTCTAAACGCTCCTTTGCCACCGGGTAGTAACCATGGATTGACGCTTTCACCTTTTCTGAGAACACACCAGTAAAATGCCTGTTTACCTGCCCCACATGGTAGTTGCAGAGTTCATGTGAAGCCACATGGGCCTGTGTGGTTTATTAGCATCATAAAGCGATATTTGGGGTACGTGCACGATAGTACTGTATGTTATGAGCTTGAATGCTATACCCGGTTTCCATCTCACACTTAAAGATTACCCAGCAGCTTATTTTATGATTCCTCACATTGCAAAGGTTATGATGATTTTTGACAGCTGTCCTTGTTCTTCTTGAAAATATTTTTGCTAAGCAAGTTTTCGTGCATGAAATAGCAGTGTTTTGGTGACAGCAGAATGTCTAGAGAGAACCAAATGTTCAATGGTAATTAGAGAGAATGCATCACAAGTAGTTGCTGAGTCACTGGGTTCTGTCTCAGATATATTATTTAAAACATTGACTGGATATCAGCTTAGGAATCAGACTTGTCACTTTAGCATCTCTTCATTTTGGCATCAATGACTGCTTCAAGGGTCCCACTCGCCGACAAGGAACCAGAGCACTTGCACAGAGGAGATGTAACTGTGATGACGGGCGTGAGCCTTCAGTCATTCTAGAACATCCTTTGTAGAAGTAGAACTTGACATTCTGCTCTGCATATGAGATGCTCTGCATTTCTGTCTTCCCAGGAGGTAGGGTGGGGTTAAGATTTTAAGCTCTGGAGCCAGAATGCCTGGGTTGGAATCCCAGCTGTGCCCCCTTCCTAGCACTGGGATCCGGAATAAATGATTTAACTTCTCAACACATTAGTCTACTCTTCCATAAAATGGGGATGATGTTAAGAATGGTACCTACCTGTTGGTGTGAATGAGAGGAATGAATGAGATAACACATGGAAAAAAGAAAGCACTTAGTGTGTGGTACCTTGGAAGCACTACTGAACTGTTTGCACTTCTTAAAATGAATGGGCCTTCCCAGTAAACATCCAAAACCCCATCATTAATGGAGACCTCCCCAGGAGAGCCTGGAGGTGGATATGTGTCGCTGGGAAAGCAACTGGAACCAGGACAGGAGGATACTAGGTAATAATAATAATCCGTGTCATAACTGTAGTATCATGGAATTTTGAAAGCTTCAGACTTTCTAAAAATTCACTCTGCCTTTTCAAAAATCTGGAAGTTGATGGTCACATTCATCTTGCTTTTTGATTTCTTAATTGTGGTTACAGTTCCCCTCCTAAAGAGTCTCGTGATTTTATTTGTTTATTATTTTTAATTTTATTTTTTTAGACAAGGTCTTGCTGTATCACCCAGGCTAGACTGTGGTAGTGCAATCATGTCTCACTGTAGCCTCAACCTCCTGAGCTCAAGTGATCCTCCCACCTCAGCCTCCCAAAGTGTTGGGATTACAGGTGTGAGCCACCATGCCAAGCCTTCTGCTTTTATTCTGATGAGTAATTATTTGGCGTATTTCATCTCATTCGAGAGTTTAAATATACTGTAGATTATTGAAGGCTTTTGATGAACTGTGGTCAATCCTGATATATTCATTAATATTTAAGAATGTCGCCGGGCGTGGTGGCTCACTCCTGTAATCCCAGCACTTTGGGAGGCTGAGGTGGGCGGATCATGAGGTCAGGAGATTGAGACTATCCTGGCCAACATGGTGAAACCTGATCTCTACTAAAAATCCAAAAATTAGCTGGGCACGGTTGCGCATGCCTGTAATCCCAGCTACTCAGGAGGCTGAGGCAGGAGAATCGCTCGAACCACGGAGTTGGAGGTTGCAGTGAGCCGAGATTGCACTACTGCACTCCAGCCTGGTGACAGAGCAAGACTCTGTCTCAAAAAAACAATTTAAGAATGTCAGATTATCCAAGCAGATTACCTAAGCAATGAAAAACCAAAGTTAAAACATAGTGTGTTTCTGCGTGTGTATGGGCATGTGTGCATGTGTCTGAACAGGTGCATGTTCTTTTGTTTGTTTATTTTTTAAGGCCAACATTTGTAGTCAGGCACAAGAATTTGAATATAAAATTCATAATGAAATGGCTTGAGATACTTGAGTAGTCCTCATTACATCTGCCTGGCATTTCGTGGATCTTTTAGATCTTTTATTTAGTATCTAGTCCATATTTGCTAAAGAGTAAATGTGTGATAAATATACATTTACATTCAAAAGCTATGAAATAAATTTGGAAACTACATTTTAATTTTATTTTAACATTATGTTTTATAAATAGCACATAAAGGATAAAGCTCAACATATATCTCAAAATATATTATCATTTTTAGTAGGTAAAACACAATTGTGAACCATTTTCTGATTCTTTGACTGTTGGAGTCTGGCTTCAAAAATATGTGCATAGTTATTTTCATGTGAAAATTTAAAAAAAAGACTCATTGACTGTAGTTCTTAAAAATGCTGTTGCAAGCTCTGTGTAGCAAAAAGTCAAATGTTAAAACAATAGAGACAGAAAGTTAGACCCTCAGGAGAAGCTGAGATTTTGTTTTATCTTGAGGTTTGCCTGCTCACCTATCAGCATGAATTCACATGAGGGCTTTTACCCTCTGCCATTGTGGGCTAGGGGAGATCCTGGGCTGGCTGCAGAGCTCTTTCTAGAATATGAATCTGATTACTGGAGCAGGTGGAGGCAAGAGGCATTGGAATAAATACAATAAACCTAGAACGAAATTCACAGAGACAATCTCATACGCATTCACTAAGTTGTTGTTTCACACACAGCTGTGCCTGCAGATGATAAATGCTTTCCTAATAACAAGTCTAGCTTAAAAATTCTAAATAAAATGAATAACAATCACATGTGAATTAGGATACTTCCTTAAGCAAGCATGGCAAATAAATTTATGTGACTATAAATGTCATGTGGGCAGCTGTGTGCCAATCACTGTGTTATTACTCATTAACTTCTCTGCATATTTGGTTACATTATCCAGGAAAATGCATCTCTCAACCCATTCTGCTTTCATTTCACTCCAAGGAAGTAAAACTGTGTGTTGGAAAGCTCCTCTAGTCATGTTTTTTTTTTCCTATTCAATAATTTTCAGACCACATTTATTGATTTTTTGAAAGGAAAACGAGTTGACAGCATAAGAAATTCTAGCACACTGTGGAATCCAGCCATATTTTTATGTCTTACAAATTTTATCTAGGAATATGGTCAAAAAGGAGTAGGTCTGCGCTTTAAAATGGAAGGACTTGAATAGACGCTGAATCTCAGAGGGTATAAGGATGTCAACTAAGCACATGGATGTTGAATATCATTAACCATTGGGGAAATGCAAATGAAAACCCCAAAGAGATCACTGTATACTTTTCACAATGGCTAATGTTAAAAACAGCAACAATACCAGGTTCCGGAGAGAATGTGGAGCAAGTAGAATTCTCTTATGTGGCTCGAGGGAATGCAAAATACCATGGACTGTGGTAAACAGTTTGGCAATTTCATATAAACATATGCTTACCTTGTGACCCAGAATCCAACTTCTAGGTATTAACCCTAGAGCAATGAAAACTCATATCTACACCAAAACTGCACACAAGTATTTATACTAGCTTTATTTGTGATAGCCAAAAACTGGAAATAACCTGAATGTACCTCAACTAGTGAATGCTTAAACTCTACACATCCATGTTCTGGAATTCTACTCGGCATTGTAAAAGAATAAACTGTTGATGTACACAACAGCTTCAAGGAATCACACAGACATTATGCTGGGTGAGAAAAGATGTTTGGAAAAGATTATGTAGTATATGACAATTTATTAATACGGCATTGTCCGAGGACAGTCGTAATGATGGAAAGTGGGCCAATAGATCAGTAGATTGCTAGGGTTTTGGGTACTGGCAGGGTGTATCTGAAGGATTGCATGAGGGAAGATTTTAGGTAACTGAACTCTTCTCTATTTTGATTATGCTGCTAGTTACATGAATATATGTATGTGTTAAAATTCACAAAACCATATACCAAAATTACCAAATCGATTGGTAATTTTTAAACATTCTTTGCAGTCATGTTTTTACTTAAACTGCTTAAGAAGCTAAACTTTTACATGAAAAAGATGAAGCCAGTAGCAATTTCAAAAACATAAAATATGTAATGGAACCACATTTTTGGTTAACATGTTCTTTATCTATGATGTGAAAGATATTTAATAATAACTCTATTTAGATAGTGTTTTCTCAAGTGGGGCAAGAGTAGTAGTGAGACATGACATGGTTGCTAGTGGCCCCTGGCTCAACAATTATATATTTTAGTGGGTATTTAAAAGCCATTGATAATACATCTGATCCATAAATTCACGGATATTATTGCTTTAAAGTAGGCTAACTCTAAACGTTATTAAAAAATCTAAAGGCAGTTTTTGAAAGTATATAAATAATGGGAAATCTATTGAAGTTTAAGAAATCCTAAGGAAGTCAGTATTTTCTTAGATAATCAGATTTTTTAGATCATAGGCAGTAGGCTGGGATATGAGGTTTTGTAGCTGTGCAAATTGCCACCACAAACAAAACAGTGGCTGTGTTAGGACAAGCTGAGAATGAGTGTGGGTGGCAGCTGGCGGCATCTGCTGCGTCTTCCCTGTTCATCTCGGCATACCTGCTATCTGCAGGTTAGATCTCTGCTCCCTGATATACAGCCTCTTGCAACGGTGTGCTGGAAAATGTTTAACAACTAGCTCTGTGGGACAAGAAAAAAGCCACTGATCCGTAGTCTTTGTATCTGTGGTCGAAATACTCCACCACGGTCAATTTCAAGTTACCAACATGATGTCACATGGAGTTGGAAAGAGAGGCAGAGTAACACATTAGTCTATAGTATTTCCACCATAGACACGAAAGGCAAAAATCACCTCAAAAATATAAATCATAGTAAAATGTAAAATATTTATCTTATTTGTAATATGAATGATTTAATTGTAAGCATATATAATTTAATTTTTAGTAGTGTCTGCATTTAAAGACTCACAACATCCCTGGAAATGTGACTGTGCCCTCTGATGAGCCCACTGCACTCTGACTACCACATGCCACCCTCATGGATCTCTGTGCATTTCCTGCATTGTGGTTATCAGGTTATCACTGGGCTATTCACGTGATTTGGAATTTAATATTTTTTGCCCCTACAAGACGTAAACTCTACTAGGGTAGTGTTTAAAAAAAATGACCGTGTGGTCAGATTTTTAAATTATTGTAAAAATGGTGGTATATTTCTAGATATAAAGGAAAACATGACACCAATAATTTGCATTGTTTAAATAACCACTTTGTGTCTCTGTGTGTATGTATTATTAAGAAGACTCTAAGGTGCAGAACATGCAAGGGAAACCTTGTTTTGCATTTTGTTTAGTAGAAACTAATAGTGTAGTAAGAAGGAATTTAAATAAAAGTTTTGCCTTAGTTGATCTATTTACAATTAGTTCTGACATGATCATTTATATCTTCTAGTCAGTATTTGGTCATGGAGATTTCGGCAAAGAAAATAAAATCTTACTAACACAGAAGTGAATAAAAAATACGTAACTCATTGTGTATTTTCAGTGAACCAAGTAAAACATCATTTTATATGAACATAAGTACAGACATTAAAATAAACATTTTATATATGTCCAAAGCTTTGGGTTATTACTATATATGTAAGCTGCTTTCAAATATACTATGTGTGATACAAACTATATTTCAAACTATTCAGCAGCAACAAGTAGGATAAAACATAACTACTCAGTAGATGGTTATTTATATTATCAATTTTAAATTATTTCATATATAGCCTTGGTAAAATTTTCCCAAATTAGAGATGAAGAAAGATAGCTTCACATTGTGATAATACTATGAAGACTGTTTAGGTTCATTCTTGCTGAAGATAAACTAGTGATGATTTCTGAATTGCTTTTTTCTCAGTCTCTCCTTTTTCCCCTTCTTCCTCCCTTTGTTTCTCCCCCATCTTCTCTGCTCTTCCTTCATTCTTCCTGGATTCCCTCCTTCCCCGTCTCTCCCTCTAATGTCCTCCTTTTGTTTCTTCCTTCTTTCTTCTTACCTTCTTTCTTCCTTCCTGGATAAGGAATTTTGGAGGGGGGGAAAGACTATACACACTTTCCATTTCAGTAGTTACTGGCAAATTGATTTTCTGAAAGTTTCTGCCAACTTGAACCAGTATTGTAGGCGAGAAGACCCCATCCTGGCCCCATGCAGATGAGCACTGGATTTTATCACCTAGTACGATCTCATCCTCCTGGCAATGTGCATTCCCCTGGTCATTCTGAAATGGAGGCTGCTTCCTTCCATCCCTTAGCAGTTTGTATTAATTCTCCTTTAGTGAGTTGCTTGCTTATATATTTTGCCCATTTTTATAAATTGGGTTTTTTTTTTTCTTCTTTATTGACAGGGCTTCTTATTATACTATTTTTTATCAACTCTTAATTATATACTTTGCAAAATTGTTTAGGCTCCTTTTGTATTTTGTTTATGATATCTTTGGATTACTGAAATTTTAATTTGATTTAGTCTTCTTTATAACTTTCGCCTTTCACATCTTGTTTAGAAATATCTTTCTCAATGAAAGACTATAAAATAAAAACAATGGCCTTATACGTTTTACCTACTTTCATAGCTATTCGTTTTCTTGTTTGGAGTTTGTTTCTCCCAAATATGTTGATCTTGCTGGAAAAGTTTACAATATCATATGAGATACAGACCTATATTTTCCAAAATGAGTACATAATTTTCCTAACATCATTTATTAAATATTATTATTTACCAAATAATGGTTTTTACTGAGCTGTCATATGCCTATGAGTTTATCTGGACACCTTGTGTTCCATTGATATATTTGTTTATATCTGTACTACTAACAAGCTCTTTATTTTAGAGTATATTTTGATAGCTGATTTTCTTTTTCAAAACTGGTTTTCTTCAGGTACGCTTTGAGATTAATTTAGGCTTGAATTTTCAATTAGAAAAAGAATTAAAATAGACATTTTGGAGGGATTTCATTGAATGTGTGCACGTGCACACACACACACACACACACGCACACACAGAGTTAAGAAGTGGCATTTAAAAAATACTGTGTCTTCCCATCTAGAAGCATGATTTTTTCCATCAATTGCATAAAATATTTTCCTTTTGTTTTCACTCTTCCAATAACAATTCTACATTTTGTTTTTATATTTCTTTCACCTTTTCTGTTAAATCTATGCTAGGCATATTGTAATATTTGATGCTACCATGAATTTTCCCCCAATGGTGTTGTACATTTTTTGCCAGTTTACAGAAAAACTATTGATTTTCAGTGTATATTATGTAGCCTGCCATGAAACCGCATTTTTTTGTCTGAAAATTTGCTCTAAATATTTTTTTTCAGTTGATTATTTGGACTTTCCTAAGTATATGATATAATAAGGTATAAATAAATAGTGAGGGTTTTACATTTTTCTTACTTTCACCTCTTTTAGAAAGTTTTGGTAGGTCCACCAGGTCAAGATTGCCAACTTTATGAGCATTCCTCCAGCACACACTGAGCTCTTTTTGTTTACTCTTCTGTCTTGTTTGCTATTTTACATAGACTCTTTGCTTTTCTTTTCATAAATAGGATAATTGTATGGCTTAATGAGTTCATACTTGCTCCATATGATGCATATGGAAACTTTCTGCCATTCTTTATATTCTGGAATAGTTAAAATCACAGAATGTAGTACGTAGCATTTTAATTGATAACTGTGAAGAAATAATTGTCTTGAGTATATATGGGGGGTATATTTGGGATGCTGGGACTGCTTCCCATGGGATATAGATGCCGCCTTTCTTAATGCATGAATGTAAACACTTTTCTTAGTAAATGTAAATGTTTTTCTTAGTACAGAAATGTGCTGTCTCTAAAGGGATATTTGGATGCAGCACATTTATGTGACAGAATGACCCTTTATTATTTGTGAGGTCTCTGTGTTTAGATCCTGTGCGACATCAAATACAACCCACATTTACTAGCTCTTACCTAGGCGTTGTCCTAGCGCTGCGGAAGCCAGAGGGCAGCCAAATTCAACTATGCCTAACATGATGGACAGACTCTGCATTTGTATGACGTGGTGATGGGAGGTGGTGTTACAGAAGCAGAACACTTGGCTAGATCATTGAATATTGAGTGAGAGTCCATGGGCTGAAGTAGACAGACGGGTACTGGAGCAGAGCTCAGTCACAGTTAAGGACGTGTGAAAGAACATTTATTTGTGCAGTGTGGAGTGGTCCTTGTTTGGGCTACTAGAACCTAGAGGGTGTGCAGCCGGACAGCCTGGCTGGGGGGAACCAGCTTGTGATGCCAACAAATTTGTGCCTCTGTGTTGACTGGGACTGATTCTAATATCTATGGCTATGCCTGCTTTCAGTTGTCATTCTCAGTTTCTCCTACCTGAGTCACTTGTCTATCCCAATCCAATTTTCTCCATCCCTTGGGTCTGCCTGTCAGTAAAAGGATTATTCTGGTACATTTCTTTCTTCTGAGTCTGTTTGCTGCATCACTCTCTGATCTTCCAGTGTACTCCTGGGAGTTCAGTTTCCTTTCAACTTTCTTGAGCACATTGCATTTTCTGTACCAGAAATCATTCATTCGTTTGTCACTTTCTGAGAACAGACTCAGTGCCAAAAACTTGCATCACTGAACCATGAAGTTCACGATCCTTACTCTCCAGAAGCTTACAAGACTGCAGGCTTCACAAGTGAGTAAAGTAGGATAGGAGTAAAGCAAAACAGATCGATGGCCAGTGTAGACAACTGGAGGTCATATGCTCCATTTAAAGGTACAACAGAAATCTCTTCTTTCAAAACACTGGGCAACAATGTGAAACAGTTGTGCCAGTTGGGTCCCCTCTAACTTTAAATGCCATCTGTTCTTTGCCAGTGGCCAGATGTGTAGCCCACAATTCTCCTTTGAACTCCACAGCCCGATCCAGCACCCAACTCACATGGATGCTCTGAAGTCTCACAGACAGGTCACACTCCTCATAGGCAAAAGTGAACTTTCAACCTCACCCACTGCCAATCCACTCTTTCTGGGTGACCTTCTCCAGGTCAGGAAATGGTAATTCCAAGCTTCCAGGTGCTCAGGTGTGAAAATCAGGTATTATCTTTGACTGTCACGTGTTATCACATGTGTGTTCAATTCATCCACCCCATTGGCTCCGACATCAAAAATTACCCAGAATTCAGCCAATTCCTTCTGCTTTCTCTGCTGCCACCACTGCTGTCCTCCATCCACTTCTGCCTTTGACAAGAGCAAAATCACCTCAGTAGCAGCCAGAAGGAGGGTGTCAATGAAAACCAAAGCCATTTTATTGCTCTGACCAGCGCCTCTCTGTGGTTTTCCGTCTCAGAGAAAAGCCCAGTTCCTCTCAGTGCCCAAAAGGCTCCATACATGCGGTCTTCTTTCTCCTCCCCTTTGCCTGCTGACCCTCTCACACCTACTCCTTGCCCCCTGCTCCCTCCTCCCACCCCCTGCTTTGCACCCTGGTTCTGCACCAGCACCTTGGTCTCCTTGCTAATACTGAATCTTCCAGCCTAGTTCCAGCATCACAGACTTCTCATTTGGTAGAACACTCTCCTGGTTCTCAACTCACTCCCTCACCTCCTTCAAGCCTTTGTTCAAATGTCTGCTTCTCAGGGAGACAATGTTTTACCACCAAGCAATTTCAAACAACATCCCTCTTCTCCCAGCCGTCTCTACTGCCCTTCCCACTTGTTTTCCTCTCTAGCACGCTGCTCTCTGATGTGCTGTGTGTCCTTCTCAGGCATATGCTTACTGGCCGCTTCCTCACTGGAATGTTTGCGCCTTGAGAATGGCGATTTTTGATGTTTTTATTCACTACTTCATTCCCAACACCTAGAATAGTGTCTGCACATAAACGGCACTCAGTCATTCTTTGTTCAATGAATGAATATACTAATGCATTCAGGAAGACCTCTGTTCACTGAATCCTGAATATTTCTGGGGAAGAGTACAGAATATTTGCCATTCATTTTGTATGTGTAGGTGGTAGAGGGCACTTCACCAGGAGACCTCACTATCCAGATTCCTATCCATAGAGACATCATTTACCGGGGATGTAAACCTTCCAGACTGGGGAGCTGCCAGAAAGATGCCATGAATGGCAGTGTGCTTAGGAAGGACCCTGGGAAACTGCAAAACACCAATTCCTGTGTGTTGAGGTCAGTGCCATAGAGTCCAGGGCATAATGAAGTTCAGATATGAGTCCAGCTTCAATGATGGGAGAGAATTAGACTTTGGAATACCTTTTGAACTGGTACAAAAGTGTGGACCAAAATTCAGAGAGGCAGTAGCAGAAAATCAGGCACCTTCCTCCAAACCCAAGGCTGTGTGCTGTTCTTTGCAAAAGATTGTGCAAAGGAATTAAGAAAGAAACAGCAAAATTAAAAACTTCTCAAATGGGGCCTTCTGGAGCCTGCATAGGCTGCCTGTGTTGACGATTCCTATGTCTGATTTTGGACTCTTTGGACCACTGACTTTCTAACTCTTTCTGTTTTTCACCTACAGACAGGAATCAATTTTCTTTCCCAACCCAGTTCACACAATTATGACTGTTACAAATAAATAATACTCAACCTTCTTTTGCGTGTGAGGTACTCAGATAATTCCTTTTAGGTTCTCTTCTCTCTCTCTCTCTCTCTCTCTCTCTCTCTCTCTCTCTCTCTCTCTCTCTCTCTCT
>NW_012116566.1:3981238-4022076 GCF_000951035.1 Colobus angolensis palliatus
TCTCTCTCTCTCTCTCTCTCTCTCTCTCTTTCTTTCTCTCTCTCTCTCTCTCAACAGGGTCTCACTCTGTTTCCCAGGGTGGAGTGCAGTGGCAAGACCTTGGCTCACTGCAGCCTTGACCTTCTGGATTCAGGTGATCCTCCCAACTCAGCCTTCCAAGAACCTGGGACTACAGGCATGTGCCACCACACCCGGCTAATTTTTTGTAGAGACAGGTTTCGCTATGTTGCCCAGGCTGAGTTCTCTTTTATTTTATCGTTACTGTTTTTAAAATACTGGCTGGTAGAGCCAGGATTAGAATGAGAATGGTGCGGAACTTGTTGGAGACTCAAGACTTAAGTGGGAACCAAAATTGTAGTCCATTAAGTCACATTTTTAGGGAATATTTATAAAAATGAAAATTCAGAAAAACCATGAGGAGCAAGATATCAAATTTTTCAATGAAGACAGGCATCCATGTGTTTCTTTTATGATCCCACATTATCGTGCACCTTTTTGTTATTGTGTCATTTACAATTGGCCGTGAGTCCCCTGCCAATGGGTTTATGAGTGTTGATGATGACATTTGGAGAGCTTAGGCTGCGTGGGGTTTTATATAATCATACTTTTTCATTGTAGAACTTTTTTCTTTTTTGACTTTTTCCAGTTGATTCAAAATATCAGCATGTGCTTTGATGAGTGTATATAGGAGTCCATTTCCCCTTTTGTCTCAAGCTCTAGCAGGGCTTTGCAGGGCACTCTTGGGTGAGTACCCTCTCCACTCATTTTCCGTAGTAACAGTTGGAAAGAAACAACACAAGATGGCTCCCGGCCTTTCTATATCCTGTAGGTTTTGCCAGCATGTGCAGCTCACCTGACATCAGCACTTTTTCCTGCCTGCCTTCTAGACACGGCACCCACCTGCCTGGGTCTCTGTGCAACTCTTTTTCTACAGAAAGAAAACCTCTTTTATAACCTCTAATTATATGCACTTACACAAACACACACACACATATATATATATTTTTTTCAAATCATAGAATAAGGATGTTTGGTGGGGGGGAGTTAGGTAACAGAAAAATGTCAAAGTAATTTCAGAACAGAGAGCTATTACTGAATCAGCCTTAGACAAGAATACACTGGGAGTTTGAAGGGAGTAATCTGTGTTCTTCTTTAAGCACCTAACTTACATCATGGGAGAAGCATGTGGGAGAAAAAAGTCCCATAATGAGCTACTTAAAATGATCACACAGGAGATACACACTTAGTGCAGTCTATGTTTTACTGCTGGAAACCTTCAGTCATGCAGAGGTGATTACCCAAGGCTGCTCCAAGTGGTATTGGTGAATTAAAAGTTCAAACATGAAAGCTGACAAAAAACAAGCACTGGGGAAGGGACTCCCTGTTCAATATTTGGTGCTGGAATAACTGGCAAGCCATATGCAGAAGATTGATTCTGGACCCCTTCCTTATACCACATGCAAAAATCAACTCGCGATGGATTAAATACTTAAATGTAAACCCCAAGCAATAAAAACCCTGGAAGACAACCTAGGCAATACCATCCTGGACATAGGAACTGGCAGAGGTTTCACGATGAAGACTCCAAAAGCAATCAACAAAAACAAAAACTGGCAAATGGGATCTAATTAAATTTAAGAGCTTCTGCACAGCAAAAGAAGCTATCAGCAGAGTATACAGATAATCTACAGAATGGGAGAAAACAATTACAAATTACGCACCTGACAAAGATCTGATATTCAACATCTATAACTTAACCAGTTTATAAGAACTTAAACCAATTTATAAGAATAAACATTAAAAAGTGGGCAAAGGACATGAACACTTTTCAAAAGAATACATACATACAGCCAACTACCATATGAAAAAAAAAAAAAGCTCAGTATCACTGATCATTAGAGAAAAGCAAATCAAAACCACAATGAGATACTATCTCACACCAGTCAGGATGGCTATGATTAAAAAATCAAAAAATAGGCTGGGCGCGGTGGCTCACGCCTGTAATCCCAGCACTTTGGGAGGCCAAGGTGGGTGGATCACGAGGTCAGGAGATGGAGACCATCCTGGCTAACACGGTGAAACCTCGTCTCTACAAAAAACACAAAAAACTAGCTGGGCGAGGTGGTGGGCGCCTGTAGTCCCAGCTACTCCGGAGGCTGAGGCAGGAGAATGGTGTGAACCCGGGAGGCGGAGCTTGCAGTGAGCCAAGATGGCGCCACCGCACTCCAGCCTGGGCGACACACAGTGAGACTCTGTCTAAAACAAACAAACAAACAAACAAACAAACAAACAAACAAAACCATCAAAAAATAACAGATGCTGGTGAGGTTTTAGAGAAATGGGAATGTTTATACACTGTTGGTGGGAATGTAAACTAGTTCAGCCATTGTGGAAAGCAGTGTGGCAATTCATCAAAGAGCTAAAAATAGAACTACCATTTGATGCGGCAATCTCATTACTAGGTATATAGCCAAAGGAATATAAATTGATCTATCGTAAAGATACATGAATGTGTATGTTCATTGCAGCACTGTTCATAATAGCAAAGACATGTTATCAACCTAAATGTCCATCAAAGGTACACTGGATAAAGAAAATGTGATGCATATATACCATGGAATAGCACACAGCCATAAAAAGGAATGAGATCATATCCTTTGCCAGAACATGGGTGGAGCTGGAGACCATCATTCTTAACAAACTAATGCAGGAATAGAAAACCAATGACCACATGTTCTCATTTGTAAGTGGGAGCTAAGTGATGAGAACACATGGGCTCGAAGAGGGGAAAAAAGGGACACTGGGACACTCTTGAGGGTGAAGGGTAGGAGGAGGTAGAGGATCGGGAAAAATAAATAATAGGTACAGGTCTTAGTACTTGGGTAACAAAATAATCTGAACAGCAAACCCCCATGACACGAGTGTACCTACATAAGAAACCTGCACATGTACCCCAAGCCTAATTTTTAAGTTCAATTTTGTTTTCCTCTCTGGTGTTTAATATAATAGAACCCTTTCTAGTAGTTTCTAAATGTTGCTATTGTTCAATTTGTTCTGACAACAGTGAAATTTTAAGTGAAGTAAACATGAGATGTACAGTGGCCATCTGATGTCTTTCAACCTTAAATCTAATCGATGCATTTCTTTATATTCAGATTTAAGTTTACCAGATTGGGTGAAGCAGTTCCAAGTTCAAAATTAATTGCATTGATGACTAACATTGCTTTCGGGAGCTAAAATACTCAAAGACCAGTGCAAATTTCACAAGGCTGAAATAAAATGCATAATTATTATAGGTCGCTGATACGTTCAGGCTGCCAAGGGGACAGTGGCATCTACCTTTGGGAAATAGTTAAGCAGCAATATGCGTGATTGAAGAAGATCTTAAAAGAAAAGCTGTTTTCTCTGGTTCAAATAAATGAACAGATGTGGCTGGTATGATGTGTTTTGACAAAGTGCTTTAAGGACACGGTGCTTAAAAGGCTGAAAAGCTACCGCTCCAGCAATTCCCATCTTCTAAGAGCCACACTGCCAGATTTCACAGATCTCATGCAGGAAATGAAAGTAGTTTATGAAAGTGCAAGGGACATGAGCAATTTCAGAGCCATGGGTAAACTACAGGATTTTACATTCAATCAGCTGTGTTATGAAAACTGCTTTGGAAAAATTGATATCAAATTCATAGGTCCTCCAAGCACAGCAAAAGCAGTGGGCCCATGATCAAATGGATACACACTGATAAAGTGGGAGAAATTTTAAAAAAACGTTGCAGTCTCCCATAAAATAGAGGAAAAAATATGCACACACACATACATATATCCATCCATGCATATATATGAGAGAAGAAGTCTGGAGTGAGAGTCTAGTATTAGTAGATAACAAAAAATAATTCCGGTAGACTGGTTAACAACAAAGAATTTTTTTTTAAACTTAATGTTTTATTATTATTATTACTATTATTATTATTATTATACTTTAAGTTCTAGGGTACATGTGCATAACGTGCAGGTTTGTTACATATGTATACTTGTGCCATGTTGGTGTGCTGCACCCATCAACTCATCAGCACCCATCAACTCGTCATTTACATCACTAACTCCCAATGCAATCCCTCCCCCCTCCCCCCTCCCCATGATAGGCCCCGGTGTGTGATGTTCCCCTTCCCGAGTCCAAGTGATCTCATTGTTCAGTTCCCACCTATGAGTGAGAACATGTGGTGTTTGGTTTTCTGTTCTTGTGATAGTTTGCCGAGAATAATGGTTTCCAGCTGCATCCATGGCCCTACAAAGGACACAAACTCATCCTTTTTTATGGCTACATAGTATTCCATAACAACAAAGAATTTTTACCAAAGCCGTGTTGTTGTTGTTTTTGGCTGAGTGAATTTGAGGTTAAACTCTACGGCCCAAAGCTGGATGACTTCCAACAACTTCTCACTGTTTGACATCAGCCATATTTATTTGCTTGCGTAATCTTAAATCCCTAAAAATCAGATGGACAGTACAGGAGATCATTTCCATTGGTCCACTATTCATACCAACATTCTCTTCTTTACCACCCAACATTTCTAAGGAGACATGGATGCCATCACCATGAAAAGGAATCCCTCATATATTACTGTAACCATAGCAAAGGGACACATTTGGAAAGAGTAGTTTTGTCGTACGGTCAAGATGGGTGAGGTGGGTCGAGTGTGTTGTCAAATGCCACAGAGCTTTTGGAGGCCAAGTCAGGAGGATTGCTTCCGCCCAGGAGTTTGAGACCAGTCTGGGCAACATAGTGAAACCCTGTGTCTACAATAAACAATTTGAAAATTCACCAGGTGTTGTGGTGTGAACTTGCAGTTCCAGCTACTCAGGCAGCTGAGGTGGGAGGATCACTTGAGCCAAGGGGTTTAAGGTTACAGTGAGCCATGATCAAGCCACTGCACTTCAACCTGGGCGACAGATAAAGATCCTAGATCTTAAACAAAGCAAAACAAAAACACCACCACCAAAAAAAGATAGGTGATGTCTATTCATAAACATTTTTCCTTGGGTTGAGTCTCCCTGACAGGTATATGTCTGTTCTGTCCAACATTACCATTATATGGTTCTTAAAAAAACAAAAACCAAAAAAACTTGCTTTTCTAAGAATAGGCCCTGTAGAATTGAGAGTTAATAATAAATAGTTCATGGGAGTTAATTGCCATGATAATTGTGGGATAAATCATGACCTGCTAATAAAACAGTGAGCTATAAAACGCCTGCCTGTAAAGCTATGGAACTGAATCCACAAAATAGACATTCAACACAGTCTCATTCTTCTTGACATTCAGCCTATTCCAGTAAACTCAGAAAAACATGACTGAGAGCCTATTATTTTCTTTGTCAAGTGTTCTTAACTGTGAATCCCCAGTTTTTTATGTTAAAATGGGATCTTTGTATAAAAAGGGAGGTGTTTTACTTCCGGCAAATAATTCCAAGAAAACAGAGACCTACTCCCTTTCTGTGCAATATTACAAATAAATCGGAGGGAAACAGGAAGCAAAAAATCACTCTAATCCCACAACCATGATTTCAATAGTATGCAGCTGTCAAGTATTATTTTTTATAAGGAATGTTAAACTACTTCTCATTTATGTAGCACTTTACATTTTTAAGTGTTTTGGGCTATATATTAATTTCATTCTAATAATAATCATGTACACTTAGTATATGATTCTTGCTCTATCCAGAAATAATTTTCTCTGAACGTATTTCCATACTGAATAGCAAATAAGTATTGTTATTACTGCAAGAGAAACTTGTAGGAAGCTGATTGTATGGGGAAGATTGTTGGGCGTGTGAGTGTATGGAGTTTTTAATATGTAAAGGTGATATGGAATGAGCCAGGTTTGTGTTCACTTTTGACTCTACCTGGCCATAGAGTCACTGAAATTTTTCCTAAGCCATCTGGACCTCCATTTCCTCACCTACAAATGTGAATAATAATACCTATCTTGCATTGTTACTGAGAGGTTTCAGTGAAATTGTGCACGTAACTCTTCTAGCAAGTTGCCTGGCACCTAGTACATTATCCAAGTAATAACCCTCATTGGTAATTATAAGCGAACACAGAATGGAACAGTGGGAATTTAAAGACACTCTGAGGTTCTGAAAAATCATTAATAATGTGAGACTACTCATAGAGTTACAGGTACTTAAGTGGGTTTTCCGAGTTAATTAGTCCTGGCCGGCCGCAGTGGTTCATACCTATAATCCCAGCACCTTGGGAGGCCGAGGTGGGTGGATACCTTGAGTCAAGGAGTTCCAGACCAGCCTAGGCAACATGGTGAAGTCCCATCTCTACAAAAAATAAAAATAAAAATAGAAAAATTAGCCAGGCATGGTGGTGCACACCTGTAGTCCCAGCTACTCAGGAGGATAAGGTGGGAGGATCACCTCAGCCTGGGGAGGTCAAGGCTGCAGTGAGCCATGATGGGACGACACACTCCAACCTGAGTTACTGAGTGAGATCCAGTCTCAAAAACAAAAACAAAAAAACTAGTAAATTAGTCCCCAGAAATCATCGAGTTAAGAGTCCATCCGGGTTTACCAATGTGAAGTCATCTATTTCTTTTCTTTATGTGAATATAGGACATAAAATATCTAAAGTCACCCTATATTTAAATATAAAAGTAGCATATAAAGGTTTCATTGTGCCAGTCTCTGCCTTCTCACATCAGCTGACTCTCTTTGAGAACTGTACCCTGATATAAAACTAACGACTTCTGTGTCTCAAGTTTCCCATTTACTTCACTAACACTGGGCAATCAGCACATCCAAGTTTAGACATTCCTTTTGTCTTGATTAGAGTTCATCCTTTATGTGTGTGACTTCCCTAAGTTCCTTGAGAGCAAGAGTCTAATGAAGTATTTTGCACACCCAAACTAGGTACATAATAAATGCTATTGAACCCAAACTGATTCGAAATGGCATACTAGAAATGTTTAACACTTATGCCATTAATTGTTCACTTTTAGGGAGTTAGGTGAATAAAAGGGAGAAAAAAATTAGTTACTTACTGCTCCTTGAGTATCCAAACTCCTGAATTAAATTCCTAGCAATCTGGCTACTTGAACAAGCTTTGACAAGTCATTTAGCCCCTCGATCTTGCTGGTCAAAAACAGTCATCATCAATTCTAATTGCTCTCACTTTCTGCCAGTATTCAGTGTAGCTCATGGGCTATAAATGTGCAACAAAGCTTGTGAGTCAATTTGACTTGCCTGCAGTATGAAGAGAATGACAGTAATACCTGAGACATGCTTGACTTATAACCTCTAGCTAAAAGGACTTTCTAGAGAAGTCTGATTGGTAGTTCAGAAAATTATCTCTGCAGAGGCAGCACAGTTCTGCTGATGACACTTCAGCTTTGTGGGGTAGGTGTGAAAATGGGTGACCATGAGGTGTCACAGAAGTATTTCTCTAGCACAGTGAACCAATGAAGGGCAGGTGTACACAGGGCAGGTGCTTAGAACCTCAAGGGCACCATGGAAGGTAATTGGTAATAATGACGACAACCACTGCAAAATAGCAAGAGCCAACTTGCTGTGCTAATGGGACTCAATCTAAGGGGCTCAGTTTGAATGCATATAATGACATCAGGCTTGAGAAATTTCAGTTATCATGGTTTCCAAAAGTATTTCATAAGCGAAAAATATATATTTTTCCCATCCAGTATTCACAATGATGCTTCAAGGAAAACCATGGCTGTTGCTGTCCCTAAGGAGACACCTGCGTTGGTGGCTTCCGTCTTGGTGCCCTCTTTCTGATTTATCCTTAAAGAAAACCCCAGTTCCTTCTGCCTTTTGAAAGCTGCCCCAGAGTCTAAGTACCTTCTCTTATGTGTGTGTTTGCTTCTCTCTTCTCCAATTAGCTATTATTATATCTTTTCCCTGGGCTCTCATGGTATCATTTTTAAACCTTGATTCTTATTGTTATAAAAAAATATTGTTTTTGTATTACAATATTTAAATGCTTTTCTGTTGCCCCTAACTAGATTAGAAGATCTTTGCTAAGCCTTGCTCATTTTGGGAGAGTTGGGAGAAGGGGTCACAGTGCCTTGTCCAGTGCATGGTGGTGGGCCGAACAATTAGTTAAGTTGTTAAATAAGTAAATGATTATCTACTTGAACAGTTAATTGAAGTTTTAATTGTATAAACCATATTGGATTCTTTTTGCTAATCTCACATGGGTGGAATGCAAAAATCTGTGGTTAAAAGAGTTGGAGGTTTTTCTCCAGACAAATGTCAATGTAAACCAAATAATGATCATATGCAGATATTCCTCTTGTGGGTCCTCTCTTCCAAACAGCATAGATGCCATGCTTCAGGCTCTCGATTACTGCTTATTAAGAAAGAAAGAGTTCTTTAAATCCCAGCCAAACTTGGTCTCAAGATCATGCGGAAGCTTACAAATATTTGAGAGGAAGGGGAGTGTTCAAATCCATCACACTTGTTTAACTAAGACCCACAGCTTCTTTGCACACTGCAGTTTAGGCCTGGCATCCCCATTGTAATAGTAGGGGTCCTACAGAAGCTCTTCTCGGATGCTCAGGTCTCAGATCCTATCCTAGGATTTCCAGTGGTGCCTTGCTAACTCTCTCCTCAGTTCCTGACTCGCCCGTTGCTCTGTTTGCAGTGCTTTGCCTGTGCTCAGGTCTCAGATCCTATCCTAGGATTTCCAGTGGTGCCTTGCTAACTTTCTCCTCAGTTCCTGACTCACCCGTTGTTCTGTTTGCAGTGCTTTGCCTGTGGACACACCTGCTGTGCCCTCCTCTCAGTGTGCTCTAGAATGGGTTTTTAACTTTTCCTTGATATGAGCATTTTTTCTGGGAATAGTGATGGAGCCGTTTCCGGTAGTTGTTGAGTGTATCTTGAGTGTTTCAGTGACTTCTCAGCACCAGTGAGAGAAAACTTTAGCTTAGGCTTTTCTTATTGCTCTGGAAACCATTGACAGTGCTGCTGCATCTAAAATTCAGTATTCCCTTCTCACTCAGTATCCTCTTCTCAGCCAACTGGATGCCCTTACATGCCATGTGTTGCTTATGTCTTTATTATTTGGCCTAGGGAAAGCCTAACGCTTATAATAAACAACATGAACATTCAATGCCACGAGTGGGCTAAAAGATGCTGCTAGCCACACTTGCATCTTACTGATTTTGCATTTTCTCTCTCCCCACTCCCAGCTGGCCTTCTTCAGTTGGGTGCCGTTAAATCTTTGAGAATGCAATTGTCATCCATTCTCCTTAAGTCTTATAGTCAAAGCTTCTGGCTGTAAAATGAATTCCATTAGTTTAGCTCTTGAGGACCACCAGTCCGTTCTGTATTTTCTACAGAATATTTGGACCTGCCACTAATTTTATTTTTCTTTCTTTCTTTGAGACGGAGTTTTGCTCTGTCACCCAAGCTGGAGTGCAGTGGTGTGATCTCGGCTCACTGCAACCTCCTCCTCCAGGTTCAAGCGATTCTCCTGCCTCAGACTCCTGAACTAGGACTACAGGCATGCACCACCACGCCCAGCTAATTTTTTGAAGACAGATGACACTGCTCAAATTTAATTAGTAAAGGTCTCTCCTCTTAGATGAGACTAGGAAGCATTTTGGTTTTATCCATTTCACTCTCTGTGCTGAACTTGATGTCACATAATTGCTGGTCAGTCTAACACCTTCATACTATACATCTTTTTCAAATTAGAAAATATACTGTAATACAAAAACCAATATCAGTTCTAACAATGCATAGGAACCTTTTAGAAAGTTTAATGACATAAGTTCTAAGAACTCAACAGTGTAAAGATCTCAAGACTGTAACATTCTTAGAAATTATTTCAACGAAAATTTCCTAAGATTGAAATGCAGAAACTTGCAGAATTGAGTAAAAAGACAAAAATGTAAATACTAAATACTGAAAAGATGAAAGTTCTCCCCAAATCCACTTATAGATTGAATAAAATTCAAATTTAAAGACAATTAATTAGGGATGAGGCAAGAATGCGGGAAGAAAATTAATCTGAAGTTTGTCTGGAAAAATCAATGGGTGAAATGAAAATATTTTAGGGTAAGGTTAATGAGAAGTAAAATTCTTTCAGTTATAAAAGTGAAGTGATAAAATAATTAGACCTATATGGTACCGATGCCAGGAATGTGATACAAAGCTATGGCAAGGCTTGAGATAATTTTATTGAAAGATATTTGTGGTTATCTCATTGACTATAAAAGAAGAATTTACAATAGTTGAGATTCTGTTATGTGTAAAGTTGTCCAACAGTTACAAGGATTAAATGAGGATCGCCAACAAAAAATTTAAAAAATAGGATGAACAAGTACTTATATAAAATAAAAGACTCATACGATGACACCACTTGCTTCTTAAATACTTAATTTTAAAGGCAAGAAATTAAACTGTTTTTTAGGATACCTTTGAATATGACAGTGTTCACTTCTGAAAACAAAGGCTGAATTCTTCTATATATGATAACAGGGAGGACAAGAAGTTTTGCCAGCTTGTATTATGGACAAAATGAAACCAGACATAGATTTATTCACTTTAACAATAGTAATATTTTAAAAGTACCAAAATCAAGTTCTTTTTGGCTTCACTTTGGGAATTAATGCCATATTAAACCTAATTCCTATTCTTCTGGAGAGTGATATTTATTCTTTTTGGCATTGGTAACTCCTATTTGGAAATTAAGTCTTGACAAAGACAGCAAGGTTCTGTATCAATTTTTCTCAGAATGATTTTGTCATGATATTTAACAGACCACTTTTTGACCTTTATAGAATGTACTTCCCGAGCTTTTAAAAGTCATAGTCGATATATGACTGTCAGATAGAGAGGACACACTAATTAGTATCATATGCTCTCGATTTGTTTAGCATTTACTGTCGGTAAATACCTTTATCAAAACCATTATTCTGTTACTAGAATTTGTTATTTACAAACGTTGATAACATCCCTGACTGTGATTTTTTTTAAAAGTAGGAAACAGTGTATTCTGAGCATAATCAGTCCTTGATTCTCCTTGTTAAAGAAACAAAATTGAAGAAAGTTTTTTTATCCATAAGAAAAACATTCAAATGTGTTTACTTTCATTTTTCAAACTAGAAAATCTGTATGTATAACAAGAAAATTAAAAACTGCGTTAAAAGATAGAAAATGCATTAAAATTATAAACTTTGGGCCGGGCGCAGTGGCTCAGGCCTATATCCCAGCACTTTGGGAGGCCGAGGCGGGTGGATCACGAGGTCAGGAGATCGAGACCATCCTGGCTGACACTGAGAAACCCTGTGTCTACTAAAAATGCAAAAATTAGCTGAGCGTGTTGACAGGCGCCTGTAGTCCCAGCTACTCGGGAGGCTGAGGCAGGAGAATGGCCTGAACCTGGGAGGCAGAGGTTGCAGTGAGCCAAGATTGCGCCACTGTACTTCAGCCTAGGTGACAGAGTGAGACTCCATCTAAATAATAATAATAAAAAAAAATTATAGACTTTGTATCAAATAATAGTTAACATAAAAGGACTTAGATATTTAGACATCTTGGTTAAAACCCAGCTTTGCCCATATTGTGATGAAAATGTGATTTCACTTCTGTGGTCTTCCTCTCCAAATCCTGTCCTCCCAGTTTAATCATGAGATCATGAGAAAAATCTCAGATGAATCCTAATAGTGGGACATTCTACAAAACATTTAACGCGTACTCATCAAAAACAACAGGGTCATTGAAAATAAGGAAAGCTTGAGGAACCGTCACAGCCAAGGAGAGCCTAAGGAGACAGGATGACTAAATGCAATGTGGAATCCTCGAGGGGGTCATGGGACAGAAAAAGGACATTAGATTACAAATGAAGGAAATCTAAATAAACCAAAGACTTTAGTCAATGATCATATTCTTGATTGAATAATTGTGACAAATGAACCATATTAATAGAAGATGTTTATAATAGGGCATCAACTAGGTATGGGACAATCAAAACTCTCTGTACTATCTTCTTCATTTTTATTTTTTCTTTTGAGACGGAGTTTCATTCTTGTTGCCCAGGCTGGAGTGCAGTGGCGCGTTCTCGGCTCACCACATCTCTGCCTTCCAAGTTCAAGTGATCTTCCTGCCTCAGCCTCTCTAGTAGCTGGGATTACAGGCACGTACCACCAATCCTGACTAAGTTTGTATTTTGGTAGAGATGGAGCTTCTTTATGTTGGTCAGCCTGGTCTCAACCTCCTGACTTCAGGAGTGATCCACCTGCCTCTGCTTCCCAAAGTGCTGGGATTACAGGCATGAGCCACTGCGCCTGGCCTGTCTTCTCAATTTTTCTATAAATCTAAAACTATCCTAATAATGCAGTATGTTTAATAAAGAAGAAGAGAGCAAGAGTGGAGTTGGGTAGCACAGAATTATTGTATGCTGTACTAAGCAATTTAAAACATATTTCAGTTATATTTGGAGCCTCTGAAGTATTCAGTTGTGAGATATGCACTCCAGTAGCCCTGTGAAGGCTCAGACCAGGCCAGAGGAGGCATGGTCAAGAGCTTGAATGAAGGCAACAGCAGTGAGACTGAATGGAGGCGGGAGGCAAGGTGTAAAGCAGTGGAGTTAATAGCACTTAATCCCTGATTAAATTGGGCCAGGTGGTGAAAGGAGGGAAAAGTCTACGATGATGGCTTTCAAGATGAAAATGGAGCATTGGTAAAGATTTATAGAAGGAAGGAAAAAGACTTGAGTATTTAAAATTATCTAAGAAAAATAAATTCTGTTGAAAAAGTGTTGAGTGAGCATCTAAAAGGGTGGAGAATTTTCTGAGAAGCTGGCCTTGACTGTGTGGCTGTGGGTGTTCTGGTCTTGAGCAGATAATACTTAGGGCCTTTCTTTGTCAACCCCTGTGATGTGATCATCATCTTTTTGTAACAAGCAGTGTCAGGTGGTGGACTGACTTCTCTGAAAGTGCATCCAGGTTTCAGGGCCCTGGTGCTCCAATAAATGCAACAGTGTGCACCTTTCTAGGCTGAAAGTGACTTAAGAGGATTGTGGATTTAGTGTACTCTTCCATATCGATTTATGCAACTCCCAACAATGTGGGTGACTGAACTGATATTGGCTGACCTTCTTCCTGCACACCAGAAACTCTTCAGAAATCAGGAATAACATACAACCTGCACACAAAAATATTAATACGCATTTCCAGGGGGAAAAAAGGAAATCTCCAGGCACCAGATATGGAGAAATTGAATGCAACTTTGTTTTACATCCTTAGGCTGGATGTAGAGGAAGTTGGCATGGCATCCCTGCACAAAGCCTGGAGGCAAAGGGCAGTCCCAGCTGTGGAAAGAGCCAGAAACTCCCTGACCACTTGTTTGAGATCAGCAGAGCAACTTGCCATCTCAGGGGTCTTGGGTGAGGAAAATGTTCTCCCATGAGAAACCCAAACTCCAGACCTTCTTGAGAGTAGAGTCCAGATTTATGTATGACCTGCAGAAACCTGAGCTGAAAAAGTTAAACTGGAGACTTACGTAGAAACCCTTAGGCCACAGCACAGGCAAATGTGACTCTTCTCTCCAGGCCCTTCCGCAAAGTTGATCATGCAAGAATCCCACAGGAAAGAAGAGAAAACCCCACTGAAAATGAGCTCAGATTTAAAAATTCCAGGTGACAAGATGAGTGAGTCACCATGAAGAATCAGCAATTTCAACAAACAGAGTGATTAGCAACCCAGGAATTGAAGTTACTAGAGGAAACTGAATGAAAGGAGGAAATAAGAGACTCTATAATTTGAAAAAGGAAAAAATAGAATTTCTAGAAATGAACAAGTATAGTCATTAACATTAAAGCCTCGCAGGAGGGTTTGAGTATCTCCAGTATTGTCCGAGCACCCTTTGGACATTTCAGGACCTGACAGACGTGTTGGATACTGTATCTACAGAGAGATCTGAAAACCTGCTGCTCTGTGGTTGGGCTGTGGCTTCGGGGGGCTGACACCATGGCACTCTTGAAATGGTTCCCTGAGTTTTTATCCTGACTACGTTTGCTTTGATTGAAAAGTATCCTGTAGCTGACATTTTTAAAACCAAAAATGTCCCAAATGAGTTTACTATTCATCTTAATGATTTTCTGTTTTATGATTACAAAAAGTTTTTAAAGTCACTTTTGTCCTCTTGCTTTCATCTCCATTGGCCGTAAGGACTGACTGGATGCTTAAGGACTGCGATACCAAGGGTTACTACCTCTTAAGTTTCTATGATTCCCTGTTCCATGGGCTAAGGACTACTTTAATCTTAGGATTGGCTCCCTGGAAATTCTGCAGTAATACGGTTTTTCTGTTATTTGTACTTGAGTCTCATTTGCCCTGCTACCTTTGCAGTTTTTGATGTAGATTACAGTAATGCTTCCAGATTGGGACTTCACACAGATGCACATTTAACTCCCCAGCTGAAATTAGCAACAGAAGAAGAAATTTACAAACACTTTAGTCAAAAGAGGAAGAATAGCACGATATCTCTAAAAGCTAATGCATATATTTTATCCTATTATTTTTTGAACTAAATTTAAAGGCAGAAAGTTACTTGTATTTATCTTTATGCCCCCTAAAGTACTATGTATGTGTTAGTTAAATACATTTACTGGAAGTTTTAAATATTTCTGCATGTATAAGAAAAATAGGAATGTTAGTTGCACAACATAGCTAATTGGTTATAATTCATTTTTGGACTTCCACCCTTATCACTGGGAATAAATACCCAAAACTACTGCTTAAATGACATTAAAATTTCTTTAAGTGAAATGATACCCCCAGAAGCCCAAGTCAACTTTTTCTTTTAAAATGTTATAAAAACATATTTATTTGTTAAGTCTACTTACTTATTTTGACTCACACACACCACCCTAGAGAAAACTAACAAAATTGTATTTCAAAGGCCAGAACATGTCACAAATTCTTGACCCTTATTGAATATTCTGGGTAGAATCAGGCCCGATGTAAACAGCAGGCACTTGGATTATAACCATTCATCTCCAGGACCCTCAAAAATGGCAGGGCCCTTCTCAGCCTCCGATATAAGCAAAGCCTTGCCCCAGTGTGGGAGAAGGACAGAGAGCATCTCAGAGCCAGCCCATGGCAGATACAGCCAGGACGAGCAGAAACCCTCAGGAAGTGGAAAGGGAGGGATGAAGCGAGTGCATAGCGGAGCTTGCCCATCGCATCTGGAATCAGACAGGCCAGCCTGGGAGAACTGAGCTTCTCAGAGCCCTTGATCCAGTGCACAGCCTGTGCTGGCCCTGCAGACACTTTCTGCACATCCAGGGCCACACTATGGATCTCCTACAGAGGATGGTTTAGGCACCAGCCTGGTGCACTGACTTAGGAAGGAGCTTTTTGTATGGCTTCAGTGAGTGCCCTTGTGAGCAATACCACCTTTGGGCCTGGGTATTTCGATGTCCTGATCTGTCCTGGCTCAGGGCTTTTGCTGTGTCCAGCCCACACTTCATAATACTTGTTACCCTGGGAAGACTGGCATAGCACAGATTTCTCTCATGGTAAATTGTACCTGTGTGATGTTGTTGCCGCAGTACACGCATGTGTGGAAAACTGACCATCACATAGAACATCGTTTTCCCAGAAAATGAGTTTGTCAAAAGCAATTGATTTGGTCTTGGAGGGGAAGATAAAGGCACGAGATGGCAACAGTGACTTTCCCACTGATGGTCCTACAGAACCCCCACTAATGTGGGCCTTGGAGATGTCATCTTGTCAATATCTCAGGAGTCAGAGGAGAGGTATGCCCTCCTGTTGATAATTTTTTGACTGTCATTTTTGGAGACATAATTTCTTAAAGTACATAAAATGGAATGGAAGAGGATTCCTGACAATATTTAACTTTTTAAAAAAGGAGAAGAGATTAAATTTTCTTGTTATTAGTTTTTCATTAACAATTCAGTTTTTAGATGTTCCTCTGTTATATATCATAGTCTAATGTGGATTTGATTATAGAATTTGGAGGACACTAGTATATTTTTAATTTTTTTTTAAAGAAAATGGATCAGAAGGAACTTACTAGTAAATTGACAGAGAAGTCCCAGGATACTGAAAAAAGGCTTAGAACTCAGTGGTGATTAGTAGTTGTTACAAATGAGCTACCTTTCAGGTGAATGACTGTACAATGGAACAGTCTCTTGTGTTTAAAAATGGTTTTATGTCCTTTGGGAGGCCGAGGCAGGAGGATCACTTGAGGCTAGGAATTCAAGACTAACTTGGGCAACATAGCAAGCCCCTGTCTCTACAAAAAATTTAAAAATTAGCCAGGCATGGTGGTATGTGCCTGAAGTCCCAGCTACTTGGGAGGCTGAGGTGGGAGGTTTGCTCAAGTACAAGGTTGCAGTGAGCTATAATTGTACTCCTGTACTCCAGTCTGGGTGACAGAGTGAAAACCCCATCTCTTCAAGAAATAGTTTTATTTTGTTAAGTTAGAAAATAAAAATTTCATGAAGTTCATTTTTAGTTGTACCACCGGTCTGTTTCCATAAAGTCTGCCATTAGGAAAGGTTATCCAGAACTGGCCATCTGCGCCTTGGAGATGGATGTTGACTGTTGTCTTCAGCTGCATTCTGCCGTGAGGAAGCCACGTAAATTACTGCAACACCCTCAATTTTACAATGAAATTCCTAGAAACAATAGCAAAGTCCAGCTGGAATTGGTCATCCTTCTGCCAGTATATTTGGAGAATCTAAACTGGACCAGCTTGCTGAGATTATTTAGTCACCATGATGGTTTTAATATTTTCAGGGTCTCAGCCCTTTTGCAAGGGGAAGCAGATGCTGAGTTATAGCTATGAGTTTTTCAGTAGCTGCTGCTGAAATAATTACCCATCAGGAACACCACAGTCAATAGTGATCTTCATTCGAGTCGGTCTGGCAAAAATAAAGGTGACAGGAAAGCTGTGTCACTTTTGTTTGTCTACCTAATTCTAGCATTTCAAAACTGGGACATCGGTCATGTGAGAATGCCCAGGTATACAGTTGCTGCATTTATTATGTTTCAAATTTTTACCAGTTGCCCAAACATTGTATCTCTATCCACAATAATTCGGAGCAACCCATTAACCGTGCTCAACTTGTGAAAATAACAATAGGGACAGGAAGAGAATACAAAAAAAAAAAAAAAATGTTCAGTTGTGGATATTCTGTGCTATTTCAAGGAAAACTCTGGATAGGTATGCCTAGTAAAAGACTGTGGTTTTTCAGAAAGTATTTTAATACTGCATAATAGGAAAAGTTATGCAGATTATTAACAATGTGAACAATTACTGCAAAAATGTAAAATACCTTAGTTATTCTTAAAATGATTGTTTAAGGAAAATGTGCCTTCCAAAAGACAGAAATCAGTTATGAAGATTAGGAAGTCTAAAGAGAAAATCCGGGGCTAGGGGAAGGGAAAGAAGAGAGAAATATCCTTTAAGCTAGGAGAAACAAAGCCTGCAAGCAGAGATCATTTCGGGATCTCAGCCTTTACTCGCAATAACTGAGGAAGGCATTTCCTCTTCCATGTGGTTATGAATTTAAAATAACTATGATCACAATGATTGAACAACCCACATCAAATCCATCATGGCACATTGCTAGAATTTTAGTTAATAAAGTACGTGAGCCAAGCTTAGCTCCTTTTATCTCTTAAACCCCATATTCTACTTGATAGCCAGTCATGTCACCCACATTTTTATAATCTAGCTAGGATCAACCACTTCTCACCACCTTCTCTCCTGCCTGGTCCCACCACGCTCTCACCTGGATATCTCTGCCTCATGGCTGGCCTTCTGGCTTCAGTTCTCCAGCAGAGTGTTCTCAGCACAAGCATCAGCATAATAATTAAAAACACAAGTCTGATCACTTCACTCCCTACTTCCCAAGGCCTCTAAGGATACTCAGAGTAAATATGGAAGCTCTTACAATGACCATGCCCTAGTTGTCTGGAGCCCTGTTGCCCCCACTAAGTCTAAGTCCTGCTGCCCGGCGCCCTGGGGCTGCAGGCTCTCTAACCTTGGGTGCTTTCTTCCTGGAGAACATTGCAAGCTCCCTTTTTTCTGCTCAGGACTCTCTCCCAGTGATCACCATGCCTTAGTACCTCTCAGTGAAACCCCTCATAATACTTTATGCAGAGCTGAACCCTTGACACTTTCTGTCCCTATTTTCTTTTCCATCACCTTCTAACATGCTACAGAATTATGTACTTATTTATTTTGTTTATTTTGTTTATCTGTCTCACCCAACTGCAAATGGAACAATTTTTATCTGTTTGACTCACAGCTGAATTCCCCAATGCCTAAAGAGGACTAGGCACTTGTAAGAACTTAATAAATATCAGATGAATGAATGAAAAAAATCTCCTACATACTTAGAATTTAACTTTTATTCATATCCCTTAGATGAAGTCTTGGAAGTAAATTTTGGTTCTGGTTCAACATCAATTAACAGAAGTTAACACAAAATAATCAATTAAAATTGCTTTGAAACTAACACTTACTTTGGCTGTCTCACTAATCATTTGAGAATGAAAAAGAAACCAGAAACTTGTCTTTCTCGTTTTCAAATGAAATCTTTTTTTTTTTTTTTTAAATAAGGGGCACTTTCCTCAACTGTCAAAGCTTAGCTGGACCCTGTAGTTCATAGACTCCTGCCTCTCTTGCCCAGTGCTTTTCCAAGTCATTAAAATTGTATAAGAAATTGAGTCAGTAGGTTTGCTTTTTGCATCATGATAAAAAGAATCCTGAAAGTTTTTTTTTTTTTCAAATGAAGCACACCCATGTGTGCTCTCTCATGTATCTGTATATCCATGCAAAAAGGTTTGTGCTTTGAATTTATCGTATCCTCCTCTTGGCAAGGAGTAAGCCAGAACATGGGGGCATGGAATATTAGGGCAGACAGCATTTTCCTCTCTAATGTACTAGGATCCAGTAACCACAAACAAGGGTCCTGCTTAATGACCACATAACTGAGAAGCACATTACCATCATATATGTGCTTATAAACCTGAGACGGCAAATGACTGACATCTTTGGTGTAAATTTCTCAATACAAACACAAACTAAAAATAAAGAAGTTATTGTACCAAAATCCAAAGTACTCAAAGAATAATTATCTCCCTGTATGAATGTTTGTGTATTTATATAACTGTGCGATTTAAGAGATAGATGGATGGATGGATTAATACATTACTCTTACTTTTGAAGACACTTATAAGTACATTTTCTAGTTTTCTACATAATGAATGTGAGGAATAGTGTTAAGAATGTTTCATATACCAAAAGTAGGCTTATCATTTGAATATATTTTCTAAGTTGGCCAGAAGCAATATAATATAATTACGGTACACTTGAAATGAAATGCTAAAATGGGAGCATTTAAATTGTCAAGGCTATTATGTTGGACTTGTGTGATTAATCTTTGAGAGGAATGGCAAACAGATTTTTAATGAGTTTTAAATGCAAGACTAAGATAGATGGATGGTCCACATTCAATATGAGGACTGAGGAGTCTGCAGATGTGGGACAGGAGGGCAAGTGTGCCAAGTCCACATGTGCCAAGTCCACATGAGGCAGAGGCAGCTTCTGATAGGTCATTTTGTTGTCTTGTTTCTTGTTTCTTTTCCTGGTGGTTGTTTATTTGCTGCAGAGAAGTGTTAAGAAACACATAGATTGGAATGATAGCTGCTCATTTCTTAGTTGGCATTTGTAATTATTAAAAACAACAACAGCAGCACATACCATAAAAGTAAGTTACTTTCGAGGACCCCAACTAATGGAATTTATTTCCCATTTATATTTTTTAAATTTACTTTTTATTTTTTATGCTTTTTAGCTTTAGATTTCTTATTGATGCTTTCTCTTCATCATAACTTGTTTCTGTATTCTGCTGTTACTCTGGAGAAAAAAGAATAATAGAATCTTTCTTCTATAGATGTACCCGTAATATCTAAGACTAAAGCCCGACGCCACTAATGTCAGCGTCGGACTCCTCTCTGCTGCTGTAACAGCAAAGGCAGGGAGGCTGAAGAGACGAAGGCCAGGCCTCAAGTTGAGGGGAGATGTCAGGGATGTATCAGTGCTTTACAGTAGGTCAAATCCACAGTGAAGGCCAGAAAGCCAGGCCAGGCCTATAGGAGAGAGGGCAGCTCTTCCAAGTCCTGTGCCCACAAGGTCATCGAAATCAAAGAAGAAAGAACCTAGACCGTAAAATGGGAACTGTGACCTTTCCGATCCTCAGTCTTTGCTCTTGGCCAGGAATGATGCCCTCTGCTTGGTGTGCTGGGCAAAACCCACAGAAGTGTGTTTAGATGTCCCTGGATGATAGTGGGGGTGGGGGGGATTCATTTCTGAGCACTGAGACCAAATCTCAGAAACCCTCTGTGGAGGCCCTGAAACCACCGTGGTCTGTTCACTGCCTGGGGTGTCAGTCACCTCCTACCCTTGTTTTCCTCCTCGATGGTATTTTGTCAGTTCAAAACAGACCCTAAGACTCAATATACCTTGGGTTATCAAGTACCAACTAAAATCTAATAGTGAAACTGCAGTATGAACAAAACTTTATTCTTGTGTAGATTTTTTAAGCTTTACTCAGAATTTACCTAGATGCTGCACAGTATCTCTGAGAATCAATGCCTCAATCCTTATTTCTTTCTAATCTTAAATTACTTATTGGATAGTAGTTTCCCTGAATGTGAGTGCAAACATTTGAAATTTTCTTAAATGTCACTCTTTTGTTTCTTTCTTTACCAGAAGTGTTGGCTGAACGATGCCTAAAATCCATTCCAGCTTTGAATGTCCATGAGTTTATGATTTTTGCTCATTCGAGCTACAACATGCTCAAGATGCATTAGGTCAACCACACTGAAGGGACAGAGGTGACACATCCACACCAAGCTTCACCTGGGGTCTCTGGCCTTAGACCACCCCGAGCAAAGATCTACCACAGAGTTCATGAAACTCTACTAGATCTCTGCATCCTCCCTGGCCTAATTTTCATTTCCTGGGTTTGCAGTTACGTTTACTCTTGGGCTCTTGTGAAAGGGCTGGTTTGGACCGAGTTGCACTGTGATCGCTCGGCATTCTGCATGCATTTCCAGTTCCACATGCACCTGAGATGGGACAGTGCTTCACTTATCTAGGTGTGCCTGTCCCTTCAGCGCACATTTGTTCAGGACATTTGTTCCACAAACTTTTATTGGCTCAAGATTCACCAGTAAAAACAACAACAAAGTCCCTGCCTTCATGAGGGTTACACCTAGTGAGGGGAGACAGAAAAGAAAGAACCAGAAAGAACAATGAAGCAGGACTAGGGGGGAAAGTGAAGGGAGGGTTCATCTCTTTTTTTTTTCCAGACAGAGTCTCGCTTTGTTGTCAGAATGCAGTGGTGCGATCTTGGCTCACTGCAACCTCCACCTCCCGAGTTAAAGCAATTCTGTTGCCTCAGCCTCCCGAGTAGATGGGATTACAGATGCATGCCACCACGTCCAGCTAATTTTTGTATTTTTAGTAGAGACCAGTTTCACCATGTTGGCCAGTATGGTCTTGATTTCTTGACTTTGTGATCCACTCACCTCAGCCTCCCAAAGGGCTGAGATTACAGGCGTGAGCCACGGTGCCTGGCCAGTGTGCAATTTTATATGCCGTAGTCAGCTAAGGTAAAGTGATATTTGAGCAGAGCACTTTAGGGAGAAGAAAGGGAGTGAGCTGTATCCGAAGCAAAGCAGTAGGGTGGCCAGCGCAAAGGCCCTGGGTTACTGGAAGGAGATCACCCAGACTAGAATAGCCTGAGCGAGGGCCAGATCCAAAAAGAAGCAGATAAATGCACAGGGGCCCCCAATGGGGGTAGAGCATCACTCAGTTAGTGGGGACAGCATAGTAGAGAGCAGTAGTAGGTGCATGTTTTTGGTCCTCATATGTAAACACACTTCTCAGTATTAAAATATGAGTGACGTCTAGTGTCTCAGCATTTAGGTTCTTCAGATATACATCAAATTTAGAAATTGGCTGGACAATTACAATCAATGCCAGATATTAGATGTTAATTCCAATCTTTATTGCTTGCATTTCTTCCGTTGGCTCTCTCTCATAGGGCATCTGTTTTCTCTTTGTTCTTGGATAATATTTTCCTGAAATAGTTTGAATTCTGTCAACAGTCCCATGATCTGGGTGAGATGTAAGATTTCTGTGGGGTTGTGGGCACACATTGCCATGGTCTCGCCTATGTTGGAGGCTCCCTATGAGTGTAAAATTTGTAGACTGGATTGTTGAGGACAGCGTGTGTTGAAGACAAGACCATTAAATCTGTTGCCAAAGGGGTTTAAGAGCTCTTTCCATTCCAGTCAGGTGATCTTGTCAACACGATAGGCAAATATTACTGTGTGAGAAAGGTTCAGCTTCATCAAAATACTAAGTATGAATTTTGCAATGTAAGAATAGTCATTTAATCAGATTACTTGAGGCATTAACCATCAGACACTATCAGTACGTTGGCCACAAGTTCGTGAGACGTGAGAAGAATGTAGGTTCTGAATTCATGTGTAGGTACTTAGAACTTGACATTGATCTAAATGTACTTATAAAATCGTAAAATATTAAACAAATACAGTCTTGACTAAATGCACTCTGCCAAGTGTACCCACAATTCCTTCCGTGTAGAAATATTCCAAGGTTTTATTGTCATTAGTTTTAAAGTTTTAAATAAAGTGTATTTTAAAATGTCCATCTGCAGGCTTTTGGAATTCATGATATATAGGAAAGACATAGTTTATTTGCCTTGGTAGACACATAAAGGAACTACCTGGAAGCATTTCGTATTCTTAGAACAGACGTACTTAGCAGCATGAAAAGTCAGGCAACTTTAAGTCTGTCCCCTTACGTGTACTTTTGTTCTTGGCTTTAAACAGGGGCAGAAAAAGCAATTATCTTTATCTTTCAATGTATTGTATTTAATAAGACAAAACAATACCTTTCCGTTGAATTCTTCCAAGTAGAGTCTCCTAGGCTGGGGTTTTAATATGAAGACTCTACTTATTTTTCTACATAAACTGGCAAATTTCAGACTGCCACATTGTTTACAGAAGTAAGATCTAAATGAAAATCTAGAGCTCTTGTCTTCATATTCTAAAGATAGAATGATTTGCATCATCAACAGCATTGTTGTACTAAATCCTTTAAACTCTTTAACTCTGTAAACTGTAATACAACAACAATAACAACAAAAACTTGTAATAGCCACTTAATTGGTGTCAAGCACTCTGCTAAGCAATCTCTGTGTATTGTCTCGTTTAATTTTCACCTTATTTATTGATTCCTTATAAGAAGTCATTGAGAGCCAGACGTGGTGGCTCGTGCCTGTAACTGCAACACTTTGGGAGGCCGAGGTGGGAAAATTGCCTGAGCCCAGAAGTTTAAGACCAGGGTGGGGAACATGGCAAAACGCCATCTCTACCAAAAAAGAAAAAAAAAAAAAATGTGGTGGTGTGCGCCTATAGTCCCCGCTATTCCAGAGGCTGAAGCAGGAGGATCTATTGCTCTATTCCTTGAGCCCAGGGACTGCAGGCTGCAGTGAGCCGTGATTGCACCACTGCACTCCAGCCTGGGCAATAGTGATACCTTGTCTCAAAAAATAAAACAAGGCCGGGTGCCGTGGCTCACACCTGTAATCCCAGCACTTTGGGAGGCCAAGACGGGTGGATCATGAGGTCAGGAGATTGAGACCATCCTGGCTGACACGGTGAAACCCAGTCTCTAATTAAAAAAAAAATACAAAAAATTAGCCGGGTGCAGTGGCAGGCACCTGTAGTCCCAGCTACTCGGGAGGCTGAGGCAGGAGAATGGCGTGAACCCGGGAGGCAGAGCTTGCAGTGAGCCGAGATCACGCCATTGCACTCCAGCCTGGGTGACAGAGTGAGACCCCATCTCAAAAAAATAAAATAAAATAAAATAAAACAAAAACAAATCTTTGAGTTAGACCAGCACCATAACCTCTGCTAAAGTTGTGCCTTATGAATCTCCAAGAGGGAAGTAGAACTGAAGAACCAACAGGATGCAACTATTAACATCTTGTAGAACTTCTGTTCCCCTGGTCTCATTCAGAAAAAATAATGAACTAGAGATGCAGGATTTTCTCTCTTCCTGGTTTCCACCTCTGCCTTCCCAACTGTGTCTGCTCATACACTAAAGTTTCCATTAGGAGATTGCACATCCTCAAGGGTCCATCTGAAACTTGCCCAGCCATGAGGCTCATGTGGAAATGGACTTTGGACAGTTCATTCCTGCTTCTGTTTTCCCGGATTGCCATGTTCGTAGTTTTCTCATGGCACACTTACTCTGAATCCATCAGTTGGTGTGGACTTCGCTCCCATCCTGTGTATAAAAACTACCCAATTCATACCTCAGCGGATTATGGAACAACTGTCATGGAAGTTGCCCATCATGTCCCCCTGGGCCTGTCTTCCTCTTACGTATCCACAGTCACATATTTTAGCTTTTAAGTGAGCAAATCTCAGGGCATTTCCTGAGTAGACCCATTGGTGAGGACTAGAGAGAATGGAGAGGTGAGGAGTCGAATGACTTAGTAAGATGTTATTTCGTAGGTGGTAGCTAAATGCTAGAGACTGTTTTGGCTCTTTACATATGAACTTATTTAATCTTAATAACATCTTTAGATCCATACTGTTATCATGTCATGAAAACATGCTCAGCTAGTAAGTAGCAGAGCTGAAACTGAGCTGAAGTCCAAGGGTCAGACTTTAGAGCCCATGCAAGTAAGACTGCAGTCTCTTGCGTCTCATCAGCCATCATGGTTGCTGAGTTTCTAAGGGAGTTAGGAATAGAAGGGGTTGCAATCAGAGGAGAGCCCATGGACTGCAGTCGACAGCTGTCATGGAATGAGTTGGAAGCAGGCAAAGAGCTGATGGGCCATGTTGTTGAGTCTTGAAGTCACCCATGATGATAGCAGAAATCTGCTCTGCCGGATCCCACACAAGTGTCCTGTGCATGGATAGAGAGATGGTCAAAAATGCCTGCCTTTTGAGAAGAATTCAGCACAATCCTGAGGAGCTACTGATCATTTATCTCGATTTCTGCCGATGAAGACTCAAGGAGTATACAGATTTTTTAAGAATATGAAGTAGAAAAAATGCCAGCTACAGAGTGAAGAGTCCTGGCCCTGCCACTCTCTAGCTCTGTGGCATTGAACAAATGAGGTCACCTCTTATTATCTTAAAAATGGTATAATGCTACAGAGGATGTCATGGGTTAATGTGATGACTTAAGTCAATTGTCCTAGAAATGTAATGTTTAATTAATATTGTTTCTCCATCATGCTGCTGATATATATAACAATTCTACTTCCAGAAAATTCCAAGTTTTGAGATTACCTGGGCTCATGCAATCTTTGTGTCTCAGCCTCTGAGTAGCTGGGACTAGGGGCATGCACCACCATGCCTGGCAATTAAAAAAAAAATTATGTAGAGACAGGGTCTCACTATGTTCCCCAGGCTGGTCTTAAACTCCTGGACTCAAGCAGTCTTCCCACTTCAGCCTCTCAAAGTGCAAGGATTACAGACATGAGCCACTTCACCTCACTCTCAAAGATTTGTTATAAAAAAGAAATAAATAAGGTGAAAATTAAATGAGACAATACACAGAAAGTGCTTAGCAGAGTGCTTGACACCAATTAAGTGGCTATTACAAGTTTTTAATTTTATTATTGTTGTTATTTTACAGTTTACAAAGTGAACAAGTTTAGACAGGTTAGTACAATTATGCTGCTGGTGATAAAAATCATGGTCTTCAGAATACGAAGACCAGAATTCTAGATTTTCATTTAGATCTTACCTCTATAAACAATGTGGCAGTCTTAAATTTGCCACTTTATGTAGAAAAATAAGTAGTGCCTTCATATTAAAACTCCATTATAATAAATTCTACTTGGCAGCGTTCAATGGAAAAACACAATGTATTGAAAGCTTTATCTTTTAATATTTTTTAATCTTTTTAACAATTTTTCTCCTTTTTAAAGCCAAGAACAAAAGCACCAAATAAGGTGATAGTTCCCATACCTTCTCCCTGGATATACTTTTGGAAAATATAATTGATGATAGAATTTTTGAATAACAGAACATGTTTGAGGCAACCTTCCCAGGTATTGGGGTTGAAATGTAGATGTGTGCAACTGAGGACATGAGAAGAATCCCCTCAACTCACATGACGTAGTTTTCTGCTGGGTCACAGCACCTCTGTCTGGACACGGATGTGAAACTAGAAATCTACATCTAACTCTTGTGGCTGAAAATGAAATATCAGATAATACTAGAGGGCATTTTAAAAATGATTCTCTGTTCCATCTCCATTATGCCCTCTTTTGCACAGTGAAAAAAAAAAGGCATCAAATAGGCAAAAAACACACACAAAAGTGTATATGTGGATAAAAACAGCATTGTCTCCTTGATGCAGGGAGGAAAACCAAACACAATCCTTCTTCCCTTGAGGCACATCAAGAAGTAGCAGAACCCATAACAGTCTATTGCCCAGATGATTCAATTAGATGATAAATGAGTGATGGTAATACGCAGAGATTGGCCCAAGTGAGGAGATACTGAAATGTAATGTGCAGTGTTGGGCATGCTCTGCAGTGCACATATTAATTTGTAGAAATGGATAAAAGTTCTGCTGCCATTAATTGTGTTAATTTAGGAGTACTCCTTCTCATGGTGTATGAAAGACTTCATTTTTCCTAAATAAATAAATAAATAAATAAATGCATTCCCATCACCATTGGGGAAGATTTATGCTGACAGAATCTAACAGCATAAGTAATCTTGTGTTATTTCTCAAAGGCGCCTGAGCAAGCATTCTTGGTTTGGATGGAAAACAAAATGCTCTTATTATATATGATTACTTTAATTCCAAGCAAAAAAAAAAAAAAAAAAAGACCTTCTTTTATAAGCATTAGTTACCATTATCTAAAGTAAAATGTCATCTTTTTTCATCCACTTATTTTCTCTCCTGTTAGGAAGGTATGATCACTTCTTGAATGATAAAATGATTAATTTTAAACCGACACCTCAACAACTAAAAGGCAGAAGGGAGGAAGCAGGAGGAATTGACTGCAAGAGAACTTTCTAAGCTGTCTCTGAAAAGAGACATAAAAGGTCGTCTCTTGCCATTTAATCTGAAATTTCTGGTGTATGCTTTGAAATCAAAGTCAATATGAGTCCCATGATGAGAGGGTAGGGACGCGCCAGCTCTGTTTCAGGCATTGGGCTTTACGTAGATACACATGGATTGAACAAATTATTTCCACCCACAATGGAAAGATTATGATCATAGTGTATGCACCATGCGATTATGTGAATCTGAAAAACATTAAGTTGGGGCCCAGATAATAGTATTTTCACTATACTTGGCAAAATAAATATAGTTCTTTACACTATGCATCACCTTGGCAACGCAAATGGAAAATGGTACTGATTTTCTCTTATGACTCTCCATCTGAATAAAGTAGCTTTCTGTACCTACTTCAGTTCCATTTTTCAGTCCTATGTTTGGCCTTTTTTACTATCAGTCTTTGAATGGTTTAAAGGAACTAGTGCTATGCATTCTTCCTAAGCCAACCCGAAGAAACAACCAAAAACCCAGAGGTTTGTATCTGTCCCATCCACCTTAGACTTTGAGCAAGTTAAGTACTTCCAACTTCAATGTTAGGTTGCAAAAAAAAAAAAAAGTGTTAAATTATTTGCCAGCATTCCGTTTTCTTTTTTCTTTTCTGTTTGTTTGTTTGTTTGTTTGTTTATTTTTGAGACAGTGTCTCGCTCTGTCGCTCAGGCTAGAGTGCAGTGGCCCGATCTCGGCTCACTGCAAGCTCCGCCTCCCAGGTTCACTCCATTCTCCTGCCTCAGCTTCCTGAGTAGCTGGGACCACAGGCGCCCGCCACCACGCCCCGCTAATTTTTTGTATTTTTAGTAGAAATGGGGTTTCACCGTGTTAGCCAGAATGGTTTCGATCTCCTGACCTCGTGATCCGCCCATCTCGGCCTCCCAAAGTGCTGGGATTACAGGCGTGGGCCACTGCACTGGCCTAGCATTCCATTTTCCAATGCTCAGAATTTTTTTTCCGATTTTTAAGAAAGAATCCGAAAGATTTCTCTTCTGGAAAGAAAAAAAAAGAGCCAGGCGTGGTGGCTTACACCTGTGATCCTAGCACTTTGGGTGGCTGAGGTGGGCGGATTGCCTGAGCTCAGGAATTCAAGACCAGCCTGGGCGTTATAGTGAAGCCCTCATCTCTACTAAAATACAAAAAATTAGCCAGGCATGGTGGTGCGCACCTGTTGTCCCGGCTACTTGGAAGGCTGAGGCACCAGAGAGGATTGCTTGAAACCAGGAGGCGCAGATTGCAGTGAGCTCAGATCATGCTACTGCCCTGCAGCCTGGGCAACAGAGCAAGACTCTGTCTCAAAAAAAAACCAAAAAACAAAAAACTTTCTGTTATCAATATCCTATTACATTATGTCATGTGAGTACATGGTACAGACCAATCAAAACATCCCTCTAAACAAATATTTGATTTGTATCAATAAAATTGTTTTTGAACATATACAAATATTATGTTAATGAATTTAATTTTTTATCATTTTTTTTTTTTTTGACATGGAGTCTTGCTCTGTCACCAGGCTGAAGTACAGTGACATGATTTTGGCTCACTGCAACCTCTGCCTCCCGGGTTCAAGCAATTCTCCTGCCTCAGCCTCCCAAGTAGCTGGGACTACAGGTGCCTGCCACCACACCCAGCTAATTTTTATATTTCTGGTAGAGACAGGGTTTCACCATGTTGGCCATGATGGTCTCGATCTCTTGACCTCATGATTCACCCGCCTCGGCCTCCCAAAGTGCTGGGATTAGAGGTGTGAGCCACCACGCCCGCCCTATTATGTTTTTATAAGTAGACTCCTAATGTCATCTAAGAAGTGTTATAGAAAATATAGGAAAACTCATGTGGAGAGGAACAAAGTAAATAATTTGCTGTTAAGAACAGTTAATTCTGCCTGTTGGTCTTTTTAAATATGTGAAATCCTATAAAGTGTTAATGTTGATAGAATAAATTGGTATTTCTGTAACACTCCGTAAGAGAAGGAGTTTCAGATCTTCATAAGACAATCCAATTTCTATTAAAAAGCTAGGGTATTGTGTATTAAATGACTTTCCAGAAGAGTAGTATAAATCCTGGAGAAGGTAATAGAATAATTTTCAAAAGGAAGAGAACAAGTATACATGCATTAAAAAAAAAAAAAAGAGATTCATGTTACATCTTTATCTGATGCAAAGCAAAATGCCTAAATTACAAATGCAATTCTGAATTTGTTTTTAATAAGGGCTTTCTTTTTGGAGAATATATCATGGCTGATAATACTAGGTTATATATTCTTTGAATATACTCAAACCGAAACGGAGCCTTTCAGATGGAAATCTCTTCTTATTTGTCATTAATGATTCTGGGCTTCCTGATAATCTGATACTCTGAGTCTCTGATATTTCGGCTGAAACCTCCTATGATTTACAATAAGCAATGAAAAATTTTCCAGTGATTGGATGACTGTGGGAAAATGGAAAAGAAATTTTGACTAGGTCTCAATAACTCTGGAAATAGCATAATTTCACTTTCTTAAAATACCCTGACTCCAACAAGAGCTGATGTGTTTTGCCAAACATTGGAACAGCTTCTAGTGCTGCAGCCATATATGTTATTGTTGATAACATGGATTTTAGTCTTAGAAATCAGCCTCTCATATTAGCTATTGCCACCATCTCACATTCGATGGGATGGTGCTAATGATTTATTAATAGAGTACTTGTGTCTGTTAAGAATTAGAAGCTGTGTTTTAGGAGAGAGGCATCTTGCGGAGGGCACAGGTTTTGAAGTCTGTCAGATTTGGTTTTAAACTTCAGTTGCTTTTGCCACCTTCTAACTCTATGGCCTTTGGTGAATCACATTAGTTCCCCGAAGTGTGACATGGAGATCATGCCACTTGCTTGTCAGGGTAGCCAAGAAAGTCTGAGAGGCAGATATACTGTACTTAAAACACAACAGGAACTCATCACTGTAGCCATCATTGAGTAACATTGATGAGTGTGATGTAAGATTTTTCTGGATAAAGTTTTTCTTCACCCTAAAATTGATCAGTGTCATATACATATATTAGGATAGATCTCAAACATATGTACTTCAAACAAATTTGTGCACATATTATGTGTGTTTCAGATTCCAAAATTCTTCAATTTTAAATTAACTACATCCAAAGAAGTTTAGATTCTATGCTGAAGTATTTTTTTCTTTCTGAAATCAACCCATATTTTATAAATTACTGGGTGAAGATTCGAATGCCTGTTTGTAAACAGGCTACCTAGAATGAATAGTTAGAATGAAAAGAATCTTGAACAATCTCAGTGTCACTCAGCATCTATCTGCATTTTGATTTTTAAAAATTTATAAATCAAACATTGTGAGTTAATGGTATCATCCCTGAAATCCAGAGAGCTCTGTGTGTTTTAAAAGAGCTGAGCTGCAGAAAGTGGATTTCCTGGGAGGAAGGAGCACCTTTACACATGTTTAGCTCTTCTTTGGACATCAGTGTTTCCAGTCACATTTTTTAAAATTGTTTTTTCTACATTTTTAAGAGAAATTATAAAATTTTATTCTTACTTTGGGGTGTATTTTCCATAGCAACTCAATTTCTCTTTGTGGAGCATGAAATTCACTTCTGTTTACCAATGTAGTCTCTTCATTAATTCAGGGGCTTGTGGTAAAACTATATCAACCATAGTAGTTGAAAAACCAGGATAAAAAAGGCAAATATTGAATTGCATTTGCCCTTTTTATTGATGTTCAATAGCCTGACTTTTCAGCCTATCCACCTATCTAGATATTTAGCCCACAGAGCTGTAGTAATTCTTATCTGTGCAGACATGTGACATTATTAAATTAAGCTAATCCATTTTCAAAAAGTTTCTTCCTGAAGCATGTTTAGCCTTAAAATTTACAATTATGCCTTGGCTGATTCTTGTAATCACCGTGCAATGTATGTACCACCATTGGGGAAAAGAGCAAAGGAAAGTGGTCTTTGGAATTCCATGGTTGCCAGTTGCGTTTATTTGGGTATAATAAACAAGTAAAGGATAATGCTAAGTAGAAGCATATGCCACTACATTTATTGTTTGTTAATGAAAGAATGTGTTATTCACATGTGTTGTTCAGTATGTCTTCAGAATGTCTTAGTCAATTTCCTCTCTCAGATTAAAAATAGGCATGTTATAGGATTTAGCAAACAGATCTTGAATGTGTGAATTATGTAAATAAAAATAATATTGAAACTGCCTTTCATAATAAAGAATGTGTCATTAGAATTTACTATTTTAGTCTAACGTTATTGTAATCCAGGTTGAGTATCGTGTATCCGATATGCTTGGTACCAGAAGTGTTTCAAATTTCAAATTTATTTGGATTTTGGAATATTGACACTATACTTACCAGTAGAGCTTTGGAAACCCAGAAATCCAAAATGCTCCAAGGAGTATTTCTTTTGAACATCATTTCAAATTTTGGAGCATTTCAGATTTTGGATTTTGGGATGAAGATGCTCAATCTGTATTACTTACTATTGCTAGGATAGTTGCACATTTGTGTCTTTGGGCACATATAGTTGGAGGTGAATAATTGTATTGTGGTTGGTTTGGTTTTAGAGCTCTTGGTTCTAGGTAGGGCTCTGGTACAACAATAGGGTGATGTTGGGGTAAAGTAATGCCTAGAAACTTTCAACTCTTATGTTAAATATAACTTTTTAAATATGTGATTATATGGGAAAAAATATTGACAAAAATGTTAAGGGACAAATACTACATACACCAACAATACACACATGAAAAACAGTGTCTCTGGTTAATTTTTATATTCGTATTTCATATTTATACCTTTGGTTGTGACATATGGTTAATTTTTATATAAAATATACATTTAGAGTTTTTAAAATTTCTACACTTGCGTGTTATGATTTGATAGTCAGACCAAAAGAAATTGCCTAAACTAAATTCACTCTCTATAACTGATAAATGATTGAACATATTTTTTGTCCGAAACTGTGAAGGAACCTGCCCATAAAATGGCTGCTTTGGAATACACTTTTAAATTGAAATCAGTCTCTTTCCAGAAACTCCTGTTTTGTCTTAAAGCTAGATGAGGCCTTGCAAAGAAGCCTGCTGTGCACTGAGTAGTAGTGGGACAAAGCTGAGGATCTGCTGGCCTCACTTCCCCTGTCCTAAGACATTGGGTGAATGGATGTGATAAAGAACAATACAACACCCTTCATCAATGTGAGTCATTTTTAAGAGACTTAAGTTTACCCATTGGCGCCCTCACTGAAGGCACGACTGTTCTGTTGCATGGTGTGACATACAGCTCAACACTCGAGTCCTAGGAATGTTTATGGTGACATACGGAATAACAGCTTCTATAGATTTTATGATAGAACCTACCAATAGCACCTTTGACAGATCCCGGTTTCACATGGGGAGGAGCCCAAGGAGATCTCAGCAGTGGGATTTACTACATGGTAGAGAAATGTCAGAAGCAACCCATTTTACACGAATGATACGTAGGTTGAGAGCCATTGAAGCCAAGATCTGAGAAAGGTGAGGAATGTGGACAGTTCAGTGTAGACAAGCCAGCCCTTGCTAAGTCCGCAAACGGCTTTTCTTACACTCAATTTATTCTAATTCTAAAAAAAAGTAGGGCTTTTTCAGAACTTCTTGGAATGAAACGGTAACAGATCACAGTGTCTAGCAACTGTACAGATGATGAATTCCTTGGACTGACATTTTATTTGGAAGATCCAGGGAAAGCTTTCTTATGTACAGTGCAACATTTACTGAATGTCTGTGTGCAAGACACGGCAGTAGATGCTGTGAGTACAGCAGTCAGCAAGAGAGAAACTATCTTCACTCTGAACGAGATGACATTCTAGTCAAGGAGACAGATTATAGGTAACTGAGCAATAAATTATAAAATTTCATATAGAAATAAGGGACATCTAACAAAGAAATCAGAATTCTTTCATCTTCAAGTAACAGAGAAACGAATACAAGTAATTAATTTGTCTTCTTTTGAGGGGACAACGTGGACGGGGGACTTTTTCAGTGTGCTCCCTGCTGTCATTATTCCATAATGTGCAACCCCTACCTCCATCCCTGTGATCCTCAGATGGCTGCCAGCATTTATAGGGCCACCTGCTAAGCGTTCGTGTTAGGTAGGAGACACTAGCATCTTGATGAAAGGCTGATCCAAATCTTGTTGGACTGCAGAGCAGCCAATAACAATGTGGTTTTTGGCTAGGATAATGCAGCCACATGTGCTTATTGTCAAAGCCTAACGATGTTGAATTCTGTCATGAATTCACTCTTCATTTGAAACAGTTGATCAATTAATTTGCTTTCAAATACAGGGACAATGAAATGCTAGTGAGACAAAAGCATAGGTTTCTCTTATAGACATTTATATCTGTAAATAACCTTGAAATAAAGGAATGGTATTTTTAGACAACAATGGAAACATTTATGTATATGACCTCATAATTAGCAAGAAAAATAAATTGTTTTGATTGGAATTCACAGCAATTGAAAATTTTAGATCGCTAGACAATTGTGTTTCTTTTTTGTTTGTTCATTCTTAGAGTTTACTCACAACTGAGCCCAAGCGCTAGGATTTAAAAAAAAAAAAAATTATGAAGCCAGGTGTAGTGGCTCATGCCTATAATCCCAGCACTTTGGGAGACTGAGGTGGGAGAATCACTTGAGTTCAGGAGTTCAAGACCAGCCTGGACAGCATAGTGAAACCCCTTCTCTACAAAACAAACAAAAAAACAAAAAACATAAAAAGCCAGGCTTGGTGGTGCATGCCTGTAGTTCCAGCTACTTGGGAGGCTGAGGTGGGAGCAGCACTTGAGCCCAGGAGTCGGAGGTTGCAGTGAGCTGAGATCGCACCATTGCACTCGACCCTGGGCAACAGAGTGAGATCCTGTTCAAAAAATATATACGTTTCAGGCAAGAGAATAATGTAAACACAAGCATTTTCAATACCTTAATATATGTAATTAAAACTTGAAAAACCAAAATGAGACCTTTTGCTTATATTGGTATAGTAGCCCTTGGACTGTAACAAAATTATTTTATTTAAAAACAACAACAAAACACACACACACGCGCACACACACACGCGCGCACACACGCACACGCGCACACGCACACACACACGCGCACACGCACACACGCGCGCACACACACGCGCACACACACGCACACACACACGCACACACACGCACACGCAGAGACAATAAAACGTTAATAAAACAGTGAAACCTAACCTCCCTGAAAGGCTTGAAATATCACGATAATACTCTGTCATTTTTTTCTTGGCTTGTGGGTAAGGATGGCTATAGCACATTTATTGGCTAGTGAATTTTTTTTTTTCTTTTTTGGCTACTGAATTTTTAAAAGTAATTTTTAACTAATTTTTTAAATAATTTAAACTAATTATATCACAAATTTAGCACAAAAATTCATAACCTCAGTATTGCAAACTAATATTGTACATCTCATATCAGTATTAAAGTTATACATTCTCATTAGTTTTGTGTAAATTGTTTGGTATCACCAATATCAGCAGTCACAATTGAACAGCACAGCTGATCCTCAGATGTGCACAGTTGGGGAAAAAACCACAATTTTGTGAATCTGTACACCAACTGATCCTTCACTTTCATTTCCTCCACTCAGAAGATTCTCCCTCTCCGTTTGCAGAACACTTGCCCAAGCCCTGATTTAGGGGCCAGTTTCAACTCCCAGTTTCTATAACTTCATTCTCAGGAAAACTGAATATGATGTATTAGTGTAGATCAAACCTTCTCGCAGCAGCTTACATTATTAGTATACACAACTAGTACATCAGGCAGTCAAGATTCATGTTCATGGGATGTGATCACAAAGCAATTTTCTTCAGTTCCTACTATTCTTTGAAATGTATTCAGTGGGAGAAACTCCTTCCTTGGCCCCTGCTATTCAGGTCATAACAACCACTTGAGTTGTTGAAATAGCAACGCGCTTCTGTCTGGGTGGACAGTAGCCACGTGCCCTGTGTACACAGCCCCCATCCACCCTCAGGGACAGGCCATCCAGATTCTCACTTATGCTCTGAGCCTCCCAACTCTCTTAAGTTTCAGTAACTAAAAGGCATAGCAGGTGGCCTCCAGGGACATTTCTGACATTGCTGATGTCTGTTGCTGTTGACTGGTGCCCATGCCACACAGGTTGTTCACTATTTTGAATATTTGGGTAATAAATACTTTTTAAAGTTACTTTAATTTTTAAAGCATTGTCTCAATTTGATACTTACCATTCGTATTACCTTACCATAGTCAAAGCTGCTGATTTCATTCAAAGTTACAGCTATTTACATTCCTCCAGATAAGGTGACTTTTTTTTTTTTAAATAAATGGCATCTCTGTTGCTCAGGCTGGAGTGCAGTGACAGGATCTCAGCTCACTGCAACCTCTGCCTCCTGGGTTCAAGCAATTCTCCCGCCCCAGCCTCCTGAGTAGCTGGGATTACAGGCATTCACTGCCCTATCTGGCTGATTTTTGTGTTTTTGTAGAGATGGGGTTTCACCATCTTGGCCAGGCTGGTCTCAAACTCCTGGCCGCAACGAATCCGTCTGCCTTAGCCTCCTGACAGATAAGGTGTCTTATAGAAGGGACTTTTTGTTGTTGTTGTTACTTGGGAAGGGGCTTAAAGAACCCTCCAGAGAGATGTGTGTGTGTGTGTGTGTGTGTGTGTATGTTAGAGCCATTGAGGATTGAGGTAGGGGGATGGGAAGAAAAGACACCAGAGAGTTGAGAGAAGCAGTAAAGTTCCAGAACAGCTGGCACTGTTGTAAGCTGGGCGCCCAGCACGAACACTCGCCTGCTCCTAGTGCTGCGACCACCATCTTTGAGAAACGTTTATCCACAACTCCCTTGCTCAAGTGGCATGCTGTCTCCTAGCCTGCCACCTGCTCCTTCTGTAACTCAGCTTCTCTCCACAGGGGCCGGCCCAGGTGCGTCTTACCCCTGAATCACTCCCTTGATCTCCAGAGATTCACATTCCTTTCCCCACAGCTATGGCATACAGACTGAACCCAGCACAGACAGTTCTTCAGGCCTTCAGGCAGCATGCAGGCAACCTATCTTTTGCAACCTTTAGTTTTTATAGTTCCAAGTCAGAATCTGAGACCCCTGTGTCACCTCAAGTCGTCTCCACACTCATGGAGACGTGTGAAGACATCTCCCAGAGGAACTGTGAGCATAGCAAATCATAGGCTGGCTCTTAGAGCGTCCTGCGATATACAACAGCCCTACCCACATGCCATGGCTCAGAGGATGTCACCTGACCACTCTTCACACTGCTGGAGTAAGAGATCCCCACCTTCCCACGAACCTGGGAGAAGAACTGGAGTCATTGCTAGCATCACTAATGACTACTGTAAGTCAAGCTACTGGTTTCATTAAAATTTTGCGTGTAGGACTGGGCACAGTGACACACGCCTGTAATCCCAGCACTTTGGGAGGCCAAGGCAGGTGGATCACTTGAGGTCAGGAGTTCAAGACCAGCCTGGCCAACATGGCGAAACCCCATCTCTACTAAAAAATACACAAATTATCCATGTTTGGTGGTGCACATCTGTGGTCCCAACTACTCAGGAGGCTGAAGCATGAGAATCTCTTGAACCCAGGAGGCGGAGGCTGCAGTGAGCCAAGATCATGGCACTGCACTCCACCCTGGGTGACAGAGTGAGACTCCATCTCAAAACAAAAAAAAAACAAAAAAATTTGTATTAGATTTACACCTTGTTTTGGTATCTGATCCATGCTACCTGTGTCCAAATATCTATTTAAATACTGTTACATTTACGTTTAATTGTTGAGAATGACTGCATTTCAAACCGACATTTTACTTTAGAAAATTGGTTTCCTGCCGGGCACAGTGGCTCACATCCCAGCACTTTGGGAAGCTGAGGCGGGTGGATCACGAGGTCAGGAGATCGAGACCATCCTGGTTAACACAGTGAAACCCCGTCTTTACTAAAAATAGAAAAAATTAGTCAGGAGTGGTGGCGGGCGCCTGTAGTCACAGCTACTTGGGAGGCTGAGGCAGGAGAATGGTGTGAACCCGGGAGGTGGAGCTTGCAGTGAGCTGAGATCGTGCCACTGCACTCCAGGCTGGGCAACAGAGAGAAACTCCGTCTCAAAAAAAAAAAAAAAAGAAAAAGAAAATTGGTTTCCATATTATTTATAGAACTTACTGCTTAATGAAACTCTGCATGCACTGTAGAATACTCACTACTGACTTCCAGCAATTTGACCTCACCAGCCCCGCCATACGATTGTTTTATCAAAATTTCCTCCCTCTGGCTGAACGCCTCCATAGGTGGGCTTTTACTAGTGTAGATTTTTTCTGCTGGTTCACTGGGATGCAGTCTTATTTTTGGATATTTCCAAGGTGGAAATCGCAGGCATGGGTGAGGAGAAGCACACAGATCTGGTGGCAAAGCCAGGCTTCCAGTCCCTGTCGAGGCACCTGGCAGGAGCCGCTTTGCTTTGGAGACTTCTGATACTCTCACAGTTGCAGGAGAAGGGGACACTCAACCCACCGTTTAGTTCCAGTTATGGGTCAGATTGTGTCCCCTAGAACGACATGTTAAAAGTCCTAATCTCAGGAAACCGTGTGTGACCTTAAATGGAAATAGAGACTTTGCAGATGTAATCAAGTTAGGATGAGGTATCCCGAATCCAATGTGACTAATGTCCTTATGAGAAGATGGCGGTGTGGACATCTGGACACACAGAGGAGAACACCAGGTAATGACAGGAGGTAGAAATTGAAGAGATGCATCTGTAAGCCAAAGAATGCCAAAGATTACTGGCAACCAGCAGAAGCCAGCAGGGAAAAGGAAGGATCCTCCTATGGAGCCCTCAGAAAGAACATGGTCCTGCCAGCATCCTCACTTCAGACTTCAAGCCTCCAGAATGCTGAGAAAAATATATTTCTGCTGTTATGAAGCACCCAGTTTATGTTACTTTGGTACTGCAGCCCTAGGAAACTGAGGCAGTTTCTTCTTGGCTTTCAGGACAAGCAAGGCCCTCACACTCATCTCTGCCCTCAGCTGATCCCCACATGGCTATGCTGCCCGGATCACATACCCCAGTCCAGGCCCCTGGGTGCCAGTGCTGGCCACAGGACCTCAGTGCAGCACAAGGCTTTATCCACACTTTCCTGTCCATGGGTCCTAGGGGCCAGCAAGTGCCCAGAACTGGTCAATTATTTGTCTTTACTATGCTTCAAATACATTGACTACCCTTCATCTTTTTTATTTTTTTTTTACTTTTTTAGACGGAGTCTCACTCCATTACCCAGGCTGGAGTGCAGTGGCACGATCTCAGCTCACTGCAACCTCTGCCTCCTGGGTTCAAGAAATTCTTGTGCCTCAGCCTCCTGAGTAGCTGGGATTTCAGGTGTGCACCACCACACCAAGCTAATTTTTGTATTTTTAGTAGAGACAGGGTTTTGCCATGTTGGTCAGACTGACCTTCACCTTATACTTCCTTGTTTTTGCATTCCTCTTCAGCCACCAATGCCTAAGAACCAGTGAATTTGTACTTGTTGAGCATTTGAATGACCAGATTTTTAGAGAATTTCTTTCTCTTTGTGAAGTTACACATTTGCTTTTGTGTGGCTCTTTGAAGGCTGCAATTGTGGAACTAATTCGTGTTTTTGTTAGCACTTTTTGGAGTATGAATATCTGAAGAAGAGAAAATGCCTTGTGTATTCTCTACGTCAGTTCCAAAAGTGATCTGATGACACAAGTTCTCCAGCCATCCAGTAATATTTATTTAGTACCTGTATCACTTCCACAGTGCATTCAGTCAGTTGAGTTATCTGTTACATACTTCTAAGTGTCTTAATGCTCCTGAATTTTGGCATTAAGTCGATGCCAAGGTAACCCACTTAGCTTCTTCCCAGTGACTGTTTCTGAACTAAATTAAAGAAAGCCAACATTCTGCACTGCTGATGGAGAGTAATTAATGACTTTATTCATCCATATGTACAAATAAAAATGTGCCATTGATAAGCAGCCAAGTAACAGTTGGTGTCAGTAAGAAATAAAAGGATTAAGTGGAAGGAAACTACTATTATCCAATGCCTAGTTTTTGTTATGCCACCCAATAAGTTTGATATTATAATGCCATCTTGCAGAAGAAACCTGAAACTCACAGAGTGTTTTAAAAATCTTACTCAAGTTCACACTGTTGAGAGAGAGCAGAGATTGAATTTGGACCTGATTTCATGTGATTTCCAAATGAAAAAATATTTCTTCTATATCAGGGTATTTTGTTGTTGTTTCATTATTTAGAGTGCTGGTAAATGTCACATTTAATTTATTTCTTCTTAGGGTAACAGTACATACCTTAAGGGAATGTAAACATTAAGAGAGTAAGAACATCAAAATAAGAAAGTAAAGATAACATTTTGAAAGAATTTTTAACTAGAGAACTTAACCTGTATCTATCTGCACGTGCTTGTATAAAGACATATGCACATATATATATATGCGTGCACACACCACACACACACAACCTGCATCTATCTGCACATGCTTGTATAAAGACCTATACATATATATGTATGTGCACACACACACACCCCCTATATCTGCACATGCTTGTGTAAAGACATATACACATATATATGTATGCACACACACACCACACCCACATACACACACATCACACAAACATGGACCACACAAAACCTGTATCGATCTGCACATGCTTGTATAAAGACATACACACATATATATGTATGCACACACACACATACCACACACCACACACACACCACACATAAAGACATATGCACATCTTTGTATGCACACACACACCATACACACACGCCACACACAACACATAAAGACATATGCACATATATATGTATGCACACACATACAACACACACAGACGCCACACACCACACACACACACCACACGCACACACCACATACAACCTGTATCTATCTGCACATGCTTGTATAAAGACATATGCACATATATATGTATGCGTGCACACGCACACACACCAAACACACACACCACACACCTGTATCTAGCTGCACTTGCTTGTATAAAGACATATGCACATATATATGTGCACACACACACCACACACCACACATAAAGACATATGCACATATATATGTATACACACACACACCACACACCACACACACACAACCTGTATCTACATATGCTTGTATAAAGACATATGCACATATATATGTGTGCACACACACCACACCCACTACACATAAAGACATATGCACATATATATGTATGCACACACACCACACACACACCACACACACACACACCACACACACACACACCACACACCACAGACCACACACACACACCACACACACACCACACATACACACAACCTGTATCTACACATGCTTGTATAAAGACATATGCACATATATATATATGCACACACACCGCATACACCACACACACCCCACACACACATGCACACACACCCCCACACACACCTACACACACCACACACGTGCACACACATACCACACACACGCACACCACACATACATGCACACACACCACACACACACCACACACACACACCACACACACACACCACACACACACACCAACACACA
>NW_012116566.1:4022126-4035824 GCF_000951035.1 Colobus angolensis palliatus
ACACACCACACACACACACCACACACACACACCACACACACACACCAACACACACCACACACACATACACACCGCACACACACGTACCACACACACACGCGCACCACACACCACACAAACATATTTAAAGTCAAAATCAAAGTCTGGATTTGTTGTAATAAACAAAAGTGACCTGTGTTGTATACCAGTTTCATAGAACTGATGCCTTTTCATTGGGTCATATCAGTGGGTTTTGTTGAGATATACTCATTGTGGTAAAATGCCAATATAAACCAATATACTCTTTAAATTTATTCTTCATGGTGTATGTAATACATATTATATATATTTATTATATATAACTATTATATATTTATTTTATATATGATTATTATATGTATTTATTATATATTATTTCAGTGTTTTTCACTAATATATAAAATAAGTATTATATTTGTAATATAATCATATATATATATATATAATGATTGCAATCTCATAAAATGGAATTTTATATCGATAGTGGTTGGCTGTCCCACTGTGCCCTCAAGAACATGCTGATTAAAGTCTCTTTCCTTACACTTCAGTAATAACTTGGATTCAAAGCAGAACTCAATGAATGCGTCTGATTTGTACCCCATATTTACCCTTGGAGCACTGAGAAAGCCTTCAGTAAAGATAATCCTATTTCCCAAAACTACTTTTTCAGTACCCAGAATAAAATAAGTTGCTTCAAATTAACTCTCCTTTCTTTTACCAAGAGTAAATGAATGCTTTTTAGTGATTGTATAAAATGTTTCAAATCAGCATTAACACAGTGAATTTTATATGCTTATTTGTTCTATGTCAGTGTTAGTTGTATTTTCATAATTCTGAACCACTAAGCCAAATCTGCAACAAACTAATTGGATACCTTTACTGTATTCACAAGGGATTCTAATTTGATCTATTAAAAATATATCTATATCTGTATGTACTATTTTATTGGAAACTGAGTTAGAGAAAAAAGCCCCAATACACCAACTGTTTTAATAACATCCACACATTGTTTCCATATTCTGTGAAACAAAAGTATTGGTGCCTAAATAGAATGTATCTGTTTGGTAGATATACACTATCTTTTGCATGGTTATTTCTTGGAAAGTATAGGGGAATGTTGAATGGATATCTATTCATTAAAATAAAGAGAAATTGAGCTATTATTAAACAAAATATATAATTGATAGGGTTTTTCCACTCATATAATCTAGATTCAGATTTGAGATATTTAGATGGCAAAGATCATATAAAAAGTAAAGATCTGAACAATTCATGGCATTGTGTCAAATGTTTACCTGTAAGAATTATTATAAAGAAGGAAACAATAGCACACTGAAAAAATTCAGTTATTCTTTCTTGCTAAATTATGTTTAATTTGATCAGAATAAGACAAATTAAGTCAATTATATTCATATGCCTTTTTTAATATTTAGTAAGGCTGCTTTAAATGGGGATAAAAAATAAATTTATTGTGTGCTTTGTAAAGAGCAGTGTGTTTTCCAACATTCTAATATGTTTGGACTTAATCTGTATAGAATTTACTAATCTTTTATAGTCACATATCTTATACAATTAGGGAGTGGATTTATTGAGAATTTCAAGTTTGTATTTGATTCATTACAAGTCTTAATATTAAATTCAGTCATTAAAAAACTTTAAATAACTTATACTTGAACTTTAGACAACTACTTATAAACTATTTTTATGGAAAGAATTTGTAAAATTAGTGAAAAACACTAAAATTATTTCATTGTTTGTTCCAGCAAAGCCACCTGCAGAAATTTGTTCAAAGAAAATAAAAGTTTTACAAAGATAATTTATTACAGTAATGTATGTACATATATAATCTAATATACATCATTTACTAAATTAAATACATTGGAATTTAATACATTGGATGTATATAGTGATATACATCATTTACTAAATTAAATACATTGGAAATAAACTAAATAATAAAAGATATGGTAACTTTAAAAATGGTATAATATAATATATCCCTAATGGCCTGATACATAGCCATCATAAATTTTTTCTTCAAGCAGTAAAGACAGGAAGAAATACTAACAAAACAGTGGCTAGTAAGAAAAGTAGTATTCTTTCATTTTTATAAAATAATAAGATGTGAAATAAATATATGTTAACAGATAATAATGGAATAAAATGCAATGAAATGCCCACAGGCATTGTCTCTGACTCACAGAATTATAAGTGATTTGAATTTTTTAAACTTTACAGAATTTCTAAATTTTTTCTATAAATATGTATTTTGTTCTTTTTTTAAAAAGTGTTAAGAAGTAATAAAAAGAACTGGATTTAAAGGCACATCAAAGAATGTCATTTCTGACAAGTTTGGAAAAAATGAGAAAGCCACACAGGCCTGTTTGCTACTGTAATTTTTATGTCAGATAGTTAGAGATGGAAAAAAAAGCATAAGTTAATTAGGGCACAGGTTTATGCTAATGGAAGCTCATATTGGTGAAAATATCTTGTTAATAGTCACATAACTGATGATTAAGGAGAAGACGGTGTGATGGATGCACTTCCCTCCAGACAGGGTAATGAGCTGAGAAACTGCCCAAGAGCTTCCAAGTTCAGTGAGAGAGGGTGTTAATCCCACATTGGACATTTGAACACTTTTCTTCTTTTAAAAATTATGAACATAAGCTCAATAAAATGGCTTGATGAGCAGTTTTTATATCATCTCTGTTCGGTGCAAGTGAAATTATACATTGCAAAATTATAGAGAGTGGTAAGAAAAATTCTAAAATATCATAAGTGTATTTGGTACTAATGCTGTGACACACATTTCAATAACAACAATAATTACCAAATATGATCCTGATATAATTTTTAAATGTTGCCTCACATCAAAACTATCATTCCTTAAAAAAATCAATGTAATGGTAACACATTAGGTTTTCAGCTCTTTAGATAACAAAAGTAGATTCTTCTAAATCCAAAACTCTGTATTCCTGGCAACTATGAATGTCCTCTATGTACTTTACATCTTTTCGTGAAAGATAAGATATCAACAATAAGTATTCTCCCTTTGAGTGATTATATTCATGTTATGTGTAAACTCAGCATATAAAAGCGAAAGTATACTTTGACAATTTTATAGATAATAGAGCTTCAGCGATAACTCTATTCATGCCATCTGGAAGTTAAACTTTAATTTGGGGAAGAAGCATATTTTTTCATACATTAGATTTTTCTAACATATACCTACCTTATCATAAATATGTACAAATATATATGTTGGCCCTCTAGCATTATTCTAGCAATGAACATTGATACATATATTTTATAATGCTGGTATTGTGAGAATTTTCAAACAGTAGTAGGAAATCAAAATATACTTTAGTCTTCTCAATTTATGAATACAAGTCTACTATTTCCCAGTATTTTTCATTTGGGGATTCTTTATAGTCAATCTGTTCTTACACAATAATCATACCTAAGAATTTGGAGATACATTTTATTTGCCTAGAGCTTTTCAGAAGAATTCCAGTATTGTCAAGGTAAATTTCCTGTCTTATTAAAATAGTTTTCTAAAACTCACATGCCAGGATCATAGCATATCACAATTAAAGCCCTCTACAGCCTGTTGACTAGGACAGTAGATGTTGAACTTGAGGAGAATGAAAGCATCATAATTTATTTTTGAGTTTAAGATAAGATGAAACATGGATCACAGAGAATTTTGATGCCATGAGCGAGTTCACACATCAGCTAGACACTGTTTAGTGTACGTTAAAGTTAATGAGATAATAGGTGGAGATGAAAAGGAATATGTTAGGCTGGGCAAATTTTATCATCTAAATATTTGTATTGAAATATTAAGAATGAGATCTTCTGGGTTAAAAATGTGTTAATTACAGGGAGGGGACCCATGTCTGATTTTCTCAGAACTGGCCTGGCTTCTGCAAGTTGTACCTGCATAACTATTGGCAGAAATTCCCCTCCTTTGTCTGTCTCTCTTAAGAAATGTCCTAGTGTGGACCAGACATGGTGGTGGCTCATGCCTGTAATCCCAGCAATTTGGGAGACTGGGAAGGGAGGATCACTTGAGACCAGGTATTCAAGACCAGCCTGGGCAACATAGCAATATGTATTATATATACTATATAAGATGGATAGATAGAGCCAGCAGGAAGGCAGCTAGCTCAGTAACATCCCAGTTCCTGAACAGACCAAAACCATAGTTTTGTATCCCTAGCTACTGGGGAATCTGAGGTAGGAGGATTGTTTGAGCCCAGGAGTTAGAAGCTGCAGTGATCTGTGATTGTGCCACTGTACTCTAGCCCAAGCAACAGAGTGAGATCCTTGTTTCAAAAAGAAAAAAGTCCTGGTTTGGACTATAACTCCAACTGTTAATAAGAAACGATTCACATTTATTTATCACATCTTCTTCCATTAATAGAAAACTAAAGGAATGAAAGGGGAAAAGTGACTTCCCCTTTATGACTAACGAGGGTATCCCAGAATTTCTGGCCAAATCGTGGACAGAAGATCCACCCTCTGCATCCATTACTATCTACAGGGATCCCCTCTCCCTGACCAAGGCATCCCCTCTGCTATCTAGGCCTGCCCCTAAGGAATTCATTTGATGACAATTCAAGCATGCTGAACAGTGACAGGGCTTGACTTTCACGTTAAAAGATGTGAAAACATGGTGTTAGTTGGAGAGGCTTGAGAAGCCCATGCATCCATGCATTGGACTATGGTTTTGGCCTGTTCAGGAACTGAGAGGTTACTGAGCTACCTGCCCTCTCTGCCAGGTAAATGTGATATGTGGGAAAATGCATGTCTGCTGCTTGTTTTAGGTACACACCAGTGGTACTAGCGTAATTTACATCTCACAACTAACATTTGGATATTTAACTCCAAGGTACTTTAAGACATTGAACACATGTAACTTTCAAAGCAGCCACGTCTTAGTAGCTATGTTGACTTGCCCTGGGGAAAGGGATAAATAATGAAGGACAGAATGTCATGTAGTTTAGATTTTCCATAAAAGAAGTAAGTCCCTTAGGGAGGACTGTCCTGCTATTGCTAATAAAGTTAAAATGGAAGCATGTCTTTTGGAAGGGATTAAATCATGTTTTTCCAGATACTGATTAAATTATCTAATCTCAGCTGGCCTAAGTAATTAGGACATTGTTGATATTGCAGAGAACATGTTAATCTTGTGTGTGGACAAGATTAACATCCAAATAGCCTCCTTTCATAAACTGTAGATCGTGAAGATTAAGAATCGTGTTCATTCCTAGTCATTTGCTGCTTCTTACATTCTTTAAATCTAATGCCCAAGATGGCAGTCAACTTAATCACCTTTAAAAACTCAGACCCTTTATCAAGTGTGACTCTGAAATTAGGTACAGATTTTTAATATGGAACCATATGCTTTTCTCAACACCACATGTAGTTCATATATTAGAATTTGGAAGCTCCCTAACAACTGCTTCCCAGACAGCCCATCCTGTTCACCGCGTTGATTCTATAATCACGATTGTGCCTGCTTGTATTGCTGATATTGAATCCTCAGCATTTAAAAGAATGCCTGGTACATTGTGGACATGAATGCATGTGTATCTGTTGATTGAATGAATGAATGAAAGAAAGGGAAGCATATAATTGAATTTGCATTTGTGGTTGTATTTTTGTAATTGGTATGCCTTTACCATATTGAAAGTCCTTTGAAGATGATGATCCTCTTCTCCTAGTTATGTATATCCAGTCCAAAATGCATAGCTGGCCGTTTTGTGTACATTCGAGATCCTCTTAATATTTCTTCCCAACCAAGACTCTCATCAGCATCAGTTTAGGTTAGATCATCAGGTTCTTCTCACATGTTGTCACACACACCCTGAGAATGCTGAGTTGAGATAACACATAACAGCCTATACTGACCCTGCAGGGAACCCCCAAGGTGCTAATTTTGAGATCTTGTACTTCAGAAGAGGCCTAGTCACCCCTGAGCTTGCAGTGCTTGTGTGAGGGTGCTTGTGGGAAATTCTTCTTACTACCTTCTATAAGCAGGGCAGCCTAGTACCTGGAAACCTCCAAAGACACTCAAGTCTTTCCAGAATAAATGCCAAATATTGGCATTTGGGTTCCCCAGTTTATCATCTGGGACCATCTCCTATTACAGTCCTCTCCTCTTCCTTCTTGAAGGCACCTCCTTTGCTCCAGGCACTTGAGGATATTGTCTGTGTCCCAAACTTACTCTTTGGTTTCACACTCATGTGTGCCTTCAACCCCACATGCTCTTTCCCTTATTATGCCCAATTCAAGCTGAAACCACATCCCTATTCCTTATTTACTCCCCTCAGTCTTCACAGTTTAGTTCTCACATCATGTCTCCGTTGGCATGTCTGCCATTTCCTCCCTTACACAAAATCATTCCCGACACTCTTTCTGATAGTGTCAAATCTTAGACTTGGTGCCTGCTTACTGGATTCTCATGCATCTGGAAGGCAGGAACGCTGTTCGTTTTCTTTTCTCCTCCAATTCCGGGCACAGTGGTGGGCACAGATTAGGCGCGTAAAGATGATGACAGATCATCCAAACTCTTATTTGTTCTGTTGTCAGAAAATGCTCTCTTGGGAAAGTTATGAATATCTTAAATCCAACTTTATTTCTTTTACAAGAATTTGAGAATTACTGTCATGAATATGCAGAGTTTCTGAAGCTCAGTAACTCACACACATAAGGAGGTAACCTAATTGGTTCAGTCTTAAAAAGATGGAAATACATAACAATAATTAAGTAAACTTTACCGTTGAGTGACGAATGCATACACCGAAAAAGCGTATTATTGGGTTTTTAGAGTGCTTTTATATTTCCGGTTGGTACTCTGGAATATTTCAAGGAAACTAGTGAATGTATTTCAATATTGGGAAAATATGTCTTTAGCATACTTAGATTCAGTGGAATAGGCTGGCCTGTCTCTTTAGATACTCGTCCTTTCCATTTGTAAGTTAACATTTTAAGGCGTGACTAATTAATAAAATACCAAAGTGTCAGTAAACTGAGGTGCTGTAGTTATTTCATTTTCATTGAATTTCTATTTCAATTAAAAAGGGAAATATTAGGAAACTAAAAGAGCTTGAAAGTAATCAGTGCCATTGGTGTCATTTTAAAACTGTCAGCAAATATCATGGGTGAAATTTTTGAAATCCTTTGTTCTAAATAAAATAGTGTATGCTTTAGCTTCTAATTTAAGATACAGGGATGGATGTTTACAAATGTTTCATTCTTTTTGAATCAGTCAAAACCAAGGAAAGAGTAAGGAACATCTTTGGGAAGACACTGACCATGGCAGTTTGCTGAATTCTGGATAAAGAAAAAAGCAGATACATGTAAAAGTACTTGAAAATACTGTGCATGATGAGGAAGAAGGCCCTGTCAGTAAGAATAATCTATAAAATCTTGTATTTTCTCTCTTCCAATATCAAATGGAATTTGTAAGTTGTGACCTTATACATCAGATTCTGGATTTAGAAGGTTCTTTCTCATTGAGAAATTGCTTTAATAAATAGCCTGGTATAGACACCAGATCTTTCTGCCTCTCCTTGAGTGCTTCCAGGGATAGTGAGCTTTTTCTCTCTCTTCAGGTATAAAATTCAACTCAGACAGCTCTGACTGTCGAAAGGTCTTTATCATCTTTCTTCACTCGTCTGTTGCCCACTGGTGCTCTTCCAACCAACAGTGTATATTCCTGAAGGGTGGCGATTGTGCCTTGGTAGTGCTTGGTTCTCCCACCGTGCCAGCACCCGAGAGCGGGTGCTCAGGAAGGAAACGGAGTCTACTTTTGCCTGTAGGACTCAGAGGCACCTAACTCTGCCCTGCCGTCTTCGTTCTCCTATTCCAGTTATCTCAACACTCCTAGTTATATTCACAACTTATTTTATCTTCGCCATTATATGTGAGCACTAAAGTCCCCATGAGTAAGCACCCAAACAACCAAGAAATGTGAACGCTTGACACCCAGTGAATTTGAAAGCAAGAGCTGGGCTCCAAAGCAAACTCCAACCCAAAAACCATCCTGTAAAAAAGCCTTCAGATAATAGAACTGTGTTCCTAAAGTCTCTTGAATTGGAAGACTTGAGGTTTGACATCCCAGTTGAATTATACTATCTGAAACCAATATTTGCATTATAAATACTATAAAATTTGTGATGTGAGGTTGAAGAGAAATTTAATATGAATGTTCTTCAGTCAAATAGAATAGGAGTTGGTCTGTTTTTGTATAAAAATGTATGGGAACACAGCAGCATCCATTTGCCTACGTTGTTTCTGTGGCTGCTTTTGCCCTGTGACACCAGAGTTCAGTAAGTACAGTAGAGACCAAGGGCTTGTAAAGCCTGAAATAGCTGTGCCTTTACAGAAAACGTTTGCCAGACAGTGGGGTGCAGTGGCTCACGCTTGTAATCCCTGTACTTTGGGAGGCCAAGGCGGGTGGATCTTGAGGTCAGGAGATCGAGACCATCCTGGCTAACACAGTGAAACCCCGTCTCTACTAAAAATACAAAATTAGCCGGGCGTGGTGGTGGGCACCTGTAGTCCCAGCTACTCGGGAGGCTGAGGCAAGAGAATGGCATGAACCCAGGAGGCAGAGCTTGCAGTGAACCGAGATCATGCCACTGCACTCCATCCTGGGCAACAGAGCGAGACTCTGTCTCAAAAATAAATAAATAAATAATAAATAAATAAATAAATAGGGAAAAGTTTGCTAATCTGTAAATAGAATATCAGTCAACGTAGCCATTTATCTCGTGACACTGGATATCTCTATTTCTGTGATAAAGTAAAATGTCTTATTTGGATTATCATTGGAGAAAAACAACCTCATGCATTTTGTCAATTAATGTTTGTGTGTATGTTACACTTGTGCATACTATATTTTCTTTGCAGTTATCCAGTTTGATTTGATTACATAATCTATTTACTTGGAGAATTTGGCTTTTTCTTTCTGGCATACTACACAACATGTTTGAGCCTGGGATATGGGATTCATTCTTTTCCTATACTGTTAATATAGGAGGCATTTCTTTTCTAACATTTAATTATATAAAAAAACATACAGAAAAGTTGGAAGAATCGAACAAGGGGAAGCCTTCTGCTACCTAGATTCTACCATTAACAGTTTAATATACTTGATTTATCACATATCCCTTTTTCTACCCATCTTTTTCCAAATGCTTATCCATTTTATTTGTTGACACATTTCATAGGAAGTCACAGACATCAGTACACTTCCCCCTACATAGTTTATTGTGCATATTAATAACTCGATTTTAATCTTTACTTTGAGCCCCAATTTTTTCCTTTGAGGTACAATTTACACACAAGGAAATGCACCAGTCCTAGGGGTACAACTCAGCAAATTTTGACAAATGCATGCAGATGTGTAACCTAAACCACGTCAAGATATAGAATATTATGTTGTCTTCCCAGGAAGTTGGTTCATGTCCCTTCCAGTAAATCTCCACCTTATTCTCTCTAAGGCAACCACTGCTCTGTTTTGTTTTGTATTGTTTTGTTTTGTTTTCTGTTTTGTTTCCTGCCATGGATTAGTTTTGCTCGTTTAAGAATTCCTTTTTGAGTGGAATCAACGACTTGTTTTATTTTGTGTAAGTCTTCTTTCACTGAGCAGGAAGCTTTGGGATTCCTCCATGCTGCTGCATGTATTGGCAGTTCCATCCTGTACATAGCTGAGGAGCTTTCTCTTGTATAAATACACTACAAATTGTTGATTCATTCTCTTATTGATTAGTTACTGGACTTATTCCAATTTGGGACAATTATGAATAAAACTACTAAGTACATTCTTTTACAAGTCTTATTGTAAATACATGCTTTATGTTTCTTGGGAAGATATCTTGGATTGGAACCACTGGCACTTTGGGTAGGTATATGTTTAGTTCTTAAATAAACTCCCTGACTTTTCCCCAAAGTAGCTGGACAATTTTACACAACCACCTATTTGAATTTGGCAGCTTTACAATGGATATAGTTTGGATATTTGTTCCTACCCCGATCTCATGTTGAATTGTAATTCCCAATGCAGGAGGTGGGATCTGGTGAGAGGTATTTGTGTCATGGGGGCAGATCCTTCATGGCTTGGTGCTGTCTTTGTGATAGTGACTGAGCTTTCACTCTTCGTTCACAGAAGATCTGGTTGTTTAAAAGTGTGTGGCACCTACCCACATCCCTTTCTCACTCTCTGGCTCCCATTCTCACCATTGATGCACCTGCTTCCCCTTTTCCTTCTGCCATGATTGGAAGCTTCCTGAGACCTCCCCAGAAGCAGACACAACCATGCTTCCTACATCCTGCAGAACCATGAACCAATTAAATCTCTATCTTTTTAATAAATTACCCACCCTCAGGTATTTCCTTTTAACAGTGCAAGAATAGCCTGATACAACAGCCTTGCTAACATTTGATGGTGTCAGTTGTTTTAAAAACAGTCATTCAAGTGGATGTGCATCAGCATCTCATTTTGGCTTTAATGTGCATCTCCTTAATGACCAGTGATATAGAGCAGTTGTTTATGTTATAGTAAATCATTTTAACATAGATCGGTGGTCTTAAAATGACTTCTCTGAAAAACTTGATGTGGAGTAAATATACTCCCACTTTGTGTCTGTTTTACAGATTTTTTTCCCTATAAAATTGCATTAAACCACATATTTCAACCCTGTTAGAGAAACCTAAGATATTAAGATATTTGTTGTTGCAAAAAATGCACATACACACACAGTTATACTAATGAATCCAAAACAAAGTGCCCCAGCAATACTTCCTCATTTCCTTGTTATTTTTATTCTTTTGCTTATCATTTTATTTGGCTTATCCTCCCAAAGATATTCTCTCTGAAAAAGTCTCAAATATGACTGTTCAGTTGAAATCATCACCCTCATCCCCTCCCTGCTTCACCACCACAGCAGAACTAAAAGAAGTATTTCACAGGCTGGATTGTATTCTGCAGAGTCACGCCCACCTAGCTGTAGTGGTTTTAGAAATGTTAAACTGAATTAAGTAAGTTATTGATTTTGATTCTCCTTTCATCTTTATCTCTTGTTAGAAATCGGCCATGTCGACACTCCCATGGGATTTCCCTCCATTCTGCCATCTAATTTTATCCCATCATTTCTTTCAAAATCTGGTTCAAACCACATTTCTGCCCAGATGTCTTCCCTGGTAAATTTCACAGAGTTTGGATCTTTTTTATTTTTCCGCCCATGTCCTCATATGGCCAATTTATGCTAACTTGCAACACTTTCTATGTTGTCAGGTATTAATTTGTAATTTATAGATCATTTCCATTTCAAACTATAATTTTTCTCAAAGTAACAGTCCTTAAGTCCTTAACGTAACCAAAAAAAAAAAAAAAAAAAAAGCCTCAACCTCAGAAACTGACAGAATGGAGTGCATCTGGTCCGTTGAGCTTTTTATTTAACAATTAAATAAAATAGAATATTTACCCAGAATGCAATGAAGCAGATAGGTAAATGTTTAACCCTGCGTTTCTACAAGTATCTTTTCTTCAAAATAAAATGCAGACATATAATATACCATGCAGATTTACCAGTCACTTTGCTACTGTTGATGCCCAAGGAGAGTTTCTGTGCTGTGCATATTATTTTGGTTATCCGCCATTCTTTAACAAACTGGCCAAAACAGCAGCTTTAACAACACCATGTTATTTGCCCGGAGCCTCTGGGTCTAGAATGCAAGCAGGGCACGTCTGGGTGGTTCTTTTACTCCATGTGGCAATAACTGAGGCAATTTATTCTGGTGGTAGGGCTCAGAGGAAGGTTTCAGAGGGCTTCACTCACAGGTCTGTCACCTCAGTGCTTCTCTGTGTGGCCCCTCTCTCCACCTTGCTAACGTGGGCTTCCCTACAGCATAGTTGTCAGCAGAGTAGCCAAAGTCCTTATATGGAGGCTAGCTTCCAAGAAGAAGCATTCGGTCATGTGAAGGGACTCTACAGCGGTTGGTCTCTTAAGCCTTGCCTTAAGATGTTAGAAAGTTTCAGAGCATCACTTCAGTTGTATTTTATGTCTCAATAGATCACTGGCAAGTCCAGAGACAAGACGAGGGAAAACAATTGGCATCTCTTCTTAATGGATGAAATGGCAAGGATATGTGGCTAACTTTAATCCGTCATATGCATTGCTGACCTAAGTGTGTCTAGGTTAACTGACTAGACCTGTTTAACCAAGCAGGTTGCTTTCCTGACCTCTGTGGACTTAATGGGTATTTAGCTGAGTTCACCTCCAAGAGTTTTATGTCACCTTTTACCTTAAATTGTAGAATACTGGCTCAGGGCATACAAGCAATAGAATGCCTTCCACCAAAAGAGGGTCAGGAAAAAGAAGAAAGTCTGTAAAAATCCTCTACTAAATTATATAACCTCAGTAAAGAATAGCTGTCCAATATAATTTATTTTATATGATGATAGTTCTACTGACTAATTCTCCATAGATAGTATAGATTCATTGTTTCTTTCAAATAGTTATGATACCGTTTAAAAATTCAGACACAGTAAACTGCTCAATCCCATTGAAATACACAACCCATATTTTAGCATGATGGGTTCTCAATTGAATCTTTGAAAAGAAAAAAAAAAGAGAGATATAAAGTATTACCCCTTTACATAGTTCAGATTATCCAGATAAACTGGATAGTGGTTTTAGAAATGTTAAACTGAATTAAGCAAGTTATTGGTTTTGATTCTCCTTTCATCTTTATCTCATGTTAGCAATCGGCAGTGTCGACACTCCCATGGGATTTCCCTCCATTCTGCCATCTAATTTTATCCCATCATTTCTTTCAAAATCTGGCTCAAACCACATAAGATTGCATTTTCCATATGTTAACCCTAAGGTTAAATACTGGCATTTCTGCTCTCTCTTCCCTGACACAAAATACTGTCCCAACTTCCAAAGTAGGACAAAAGGAATAATGGTGGTGGTGGTGATGGTGGTGTGTGAATGTGTATACACATGTACGAGTATGTTAATTAAATAGTAGATGATGATCAAATAAAGAAACACATGTTTTCATCCATTTACTACATTGACATTCTGAGTCCAGTCTGTCTATTCACTATGGGGGAAAATGGAGTCATTGCCCAGGATAGTGCATGAATTAAAATTCTAAATTTCAAGAGGATTTGATGTTTTGGGAATTTTCCTGTATTTTGAAAATCAAAGGAGACAAAGAAAAGGAAGTATGGTTTTTATTCTCTGTAAGTTTTTTTTGTAATCAAGTCATCCTCACCTACATCATTATTTTTGAACTAACCTGACTTGGAAAGAGTTATTATTATTTTGTTTGTTTGTTTTATGTCCCATTCCAACATTTTACTCCTTTCTGTCTGTGTTTTTGTTTTGTTTTGTTTTGTTTTGAGACAGAGTCTCGCTCTGTTGCCCAGGCTAGAGGGCAGTGGTGGGATCTCTGCTCACTGCAAGCTCTGCCTCCTGGGTTCATGCCATTCTCCTGCCTCAGCCTCCCTAGTAGCTCGGACTACAGGCACCCGCCACTATGCCTGGCTAATTTTTTGCATTTTTTTTTTTTTTTTTTTTTGAGACAGAGTCTCACTCTGTCGCCCAGGCTGCAGTGCAGTGGCCAGATCTCAGCTCACTGCAAGCTCCGCCTCCC
>NW_012116566.1:4035874-4088998 GCF_000951035.1 Colobus angolensis palliatus
AAAAAAAAAAAAAAATAGCTGGGCATGGCAGTGCATGCCTGTAGTCCCAGCTACTCTGGAGGCTGATGCAGGAAAATCACTTGGACCCGGGAGGCAAAGGTTGCAGTGAGCCGAGATGGCACCACTGCACTTCAGCCTGGGCAACAGAGTGAGACTGTCTCAAAAAAGAATAAAAAAAGCATATGGGAAAATGCTTTCTTCCACTGTCTTGCTCTCAACTTGTCACAGTGTTGGTTTTTACATACTATTTAGTATAATTATAAGTAAAGAAAACTTAAAATTTTAAGTTGTTAGCAGAGATTTTACTATTTATCTGTGTATTGTGCTATTCCAGATATAAATGCAAATACAAGAGCATTTAACTTGTTTGCAGAATCACTGAACTTTTGCGGTTCATATTTCATAGCTCATGCATTTCTGTATGCTTGTTCTTACTGCAACAGGAGAAACACTGTGCAAAACCGCCTCAACTGTATTTCTTTCATTTCTTGATATGCACGTATTCCACCAACATTCTCTTACTGGTGAGTTAGAAATGAATGAAAACAGATGGAACTAGGAATTGCCCTGACTTTTCCTTTCCAAGTTACCATTTTCAACTTAACTGATTGACTGACCTGAGTAAGAAAGGAGATGACAGGGCTCCTCAATTGTTCATGTATTTCAGAAGGTCATTGCCTTCTTCATTCAAAGCAAGTTCTGGCTTGAAGGGAAAGCGTCGTCTTTTGGAGCTGCCAGCACTCCTGCTTACTCTGCCATAAATGTAACACATTTACCTTGTACTGGCTTGAGTCTCACTCAACTCCCACAACACATCATGAGTCCATCAGGGCATTGCAAATGCTCTATGTGAACGAGGCAGCAAGGAACAGAGGAATGTGGATTGTGCATATCTCCTTCATTCTGCACATGCTCCATTGACCTGTCAGATTTCACTTGCAAAACATAAGCTCAAAGATAGAGTTGTCCAGAGTTTTAAGAGAGCAATAGCAGAGCATTAAGCCAAGCGTGGGGCATTCTGAGTGTGACACTGTGTGCAGCTGCACAGATCTCAGGCCCATGAAGCCAGCCCTCATAATGTTATCTGAGTACATATGTGTAGACTCAGGCTATGGATAAGATATGACTTCCTTCACATTTCTCTTGAGCAGTAAGGAAGCTGTGATGGTGGCAATAAAAAAGTATTCAATGACACTTGATAAAGAGTAGGAAGGATGACTTGTGTTTTTCAATGGGGGCTACAACAGTGGGGTTTGATAGTGGAGGAGAGAGATTAGGCTCAACTTCAAATACAACATGGAAAAGTGGGAATTTATAACCGAGGAGGAGGGTGGGGGTCAGTGGACAGAAAATTACTGAGAGGAAACATCAGGGGCAAGAAGAATTCTGGCTAATCTGACCTAACAGGATTTTTGCTAAAGGCAAGCTGAGGGGATCCACCATCACCTGGAGGCTGATGGAGTTGTAGGAACCTGATCAGACGTGGGTGAAACTGACTTAGCAGGGTTGTTGCTAGAACTGCACTCTCTAGGGAAGATCATGGAAGTCAGAGAGCTCAGAAGAGCCCAACGAACCTTTGGTCAAGTAGAGAACCTTTGTCAATGAGAAGTTATTCATACCATCCAGGCACAGAGCTCTTTATACCACCAGGCAAGAGAGGATAAAAATCCCCAATCAAGGCAGCTAAGGGGAGTGGATTTCAAGGCACATTTCCAATGGAAAATGGATAGATAGATGTAAAACATCTCAAGAATGATTAACGATATGCTTTAAATATGTTAAGAACATTAGTAGGAATTTCAGTTCATGGCTTTTAAAATGATTTCATACATTCGACTGGCAGTGCGGTTGTTTCATCAGACCTCTCATTCAAATCCTCATTCTTTCTTGAAAGGAGAACTTCAGGACACATGCAGCTGCTGTGTACCTGGAGAAGGTGGGGAGGCTGCTCCGTCTTTCCCGTTTCAAGTATCCATGCTAAATGCTGGAAAGAAAGTAATTTTGTAATGTGTAATTTTTTTTCACAACAATAAATATGGAAGGCAAAAGACAGGTAATCAATCAAGGAGACCCCTTTCCAGGCGTTAGGATAGGAGAGTGGAAGCAGACTGGCACTGCAGTAGCTACCCTGCAAATCATGGTAAATATGCTTCAGAGAGCCAATGAAGTATATTGTGTGAGGTCTCCTGAACATTAATATGCATTAAGACGTGTACTCTGCTCCCTTATTGAAAGCCAAAATATCATTTTTAATTTTCCCTGAGAACATGTGGCAATGGAAGTGAATACAGGATCCTGATGAGCAGGGAATCTTACATGTAATGGATGAGTTTTCCCTCAGTAGCAGCACAATTTCTTGTCTCTGATTGGCAGTGGGCGGTATGATTGGTGTATTATGCTCCAGGGATAACTCCTTCATTCACAGAACAAAGCAGAGATGAGTCCAGGGCAGGGTCACCTGAGCTCTGGCAGAAGAATGAAGAACAAAGGGATAATCAGAAGTCAACAATGGTTTCTTTTTTCTCTTTTCTTATTTTATTCCATCTTCCTTCCTTCTTTTCTTTCTTGTTACTTCACTATTCCCAAGGTTTTTTTAAAAAAATTCTAGTTTAATTATTAGGTGGAAATAATTGTGTAGCAAATTCCACATAAAAGAACCAGTCTGGGAAAAGAAAACACAGTGGTATAAAACCACATTCCTCTATTTTTTTTTTTGCTTTTTTATTTTGAAATAACTATAGATTTTTATGACATGCCACACACACACACACACACACACACACACACACACAGGCATACACATACACGTCTCTTCTAACTTCACCTAGCCCCTCCAATAGTCACATCTTGCATAAGTAGTACAATATGACAACCAGAATCAACATTGCTACAACCAACAGATTTCCCCAGTTTTATATGCACTCATGTGTGTGTATGTGTGTATGTGTGTGTATGCGTGTTTAGTTCCATGCAGCTTTATCATGTCAGTAGCTGTATGTAACCATGCCACAATCAAGATGTAAATCTATTCCATAACTGCAAGGCTTCCCCATGCTACCCCTTTGTACCCACACACCCCCTTCTCCGTCCCTATGCCCTGGCAACCACTAATCTGTTCTCCAGATCCACAATTTTATATTTCAAGAATGTTATTCCTCTTTTTCACTCAGCACAATTCCTTTGAGAGTTGTTGCATGTTACACATACGTTTCCTTGGTGTGGATATATCAGTGTGTGTGACCATTCACTTGTGGAACATTTGTTATTTGTGGTTTTTGAGAATTACAAATAGAACTCGAATGAACATTTGTGCATCCGTTAAACTTCTTAACGAAATGTTCAGATGGTTTCAGGTGACTCTAGTAGTCAAAAGGCCACTACTGCTCTTAAGGAAGTATAGATCTGTAACACCACAAAAAATTGTTGTACGTGACTATTACATGGTTTCTGCTCTATAAAGGCGCTAAGATTGAAACTTATTTTTACCAATCTTCTGTTGATCCTCAAAAAAAAACAAAAAAAAATATTATTTTTTTCTTTCTTGTGAAATCAGCAATGGTTATTCACATGTATTTTCATTACATGTGTAAGAGGTGTTAGCTTTGCTTATATTAATAAAATCATAGCAAATGCAGTCAAATCCAATATTCGGGGTTTGATATACCTATAGTAGATGACATATGTAGGAAGCAACAACAGGGGAAAGAAAAGCTATGAGCACACCAGTGCATTTTAGAGGAACAGAATGAGTTCACACACGTATGCAGCAACACACATTCACACACTCCTGCACACAGTATCACACACAGGATCACAGGAATCCAGGAAAACGTAAGCTTGACCCCATCTGTTTGCTCAGAGAGGTCTCCAGAATTAAGGAGCTGCCTTAACTGAGATGATCTGACAACAGGGATAATTCTGGGAACAAAAATACATTGAATGCAAAAGACTGAAACTTGAAATGTCTGGGAACCTTGATATACATGCCACTTCCATCAGCAAACAAAGTACTCTTCTCCTGCAGAAATATTAGTTATGGATCATCCACCTGAAAGATGCAGTGAGCTCCCTCTTCACTCTCATGATCAGGGAGTGAAGTGTTCGAGTTAATCAGCATCTGACTCTGAGTTATAATGTCCCCAAAACAGAAGTCACTGCAGCATATAGAATGCTGCAGTATACACCAAGCACACAAGCTACACCAACTGTTCAGTTTGATGGTTTGGAAAGCACTTCAAAACACTGTATTATGAGACCTAACAGTCAACTGGTGAACAGCACCCCTGGTCAACCGGAATTTCAACTTACTACATTCCAGTTTATGGAATGCCCACTGGCAAAGATACTATGAAACATTATTTTCTAACATAGTTGGTATGTGGAAATGTTACTTGACTGTAAATTTCTCATGTACTGTTAGGAGCATTTGAAAAATAATACCTAGCCCCATGCATGAGAAGCTTCCCAGAATACTATAGAAGGAGCTACAGTGTGAGAATTTTCTACTCTATAATGCACCTTTTGTTGCTGCTTCTGATATTGAATTTTACACATAATCTGTCTGTTGTAATAGAAGTACAATCAACTTTGAAGCTATAAAAGAATTTGAAGAAGAAAAATATGAATGCATTTCTTTCCCACAGTGACAGGTTGGCTTGTGTCTAGACAGAACATTTAGGGTGACTGAGCCTCTGGCTAATTCTCTGTGGCTGTTAGAAACTAGAATATTTATTTTGAAGGAATTAAACCAAAACAGAATTTATGTGAATTCTCCCTGGTTTGGCTCCAGCTGGCTGGCCCGCGGATGAGACAGTGCTGTGATACTCTGTGATAAACACGGGAGTCGTGTGTGGCCAGGCCATGACACGGGAGCTATTACCACATTGCAGTGTCGGTTGCTTGGACAATTGTCAGTCACTGGTGCCAACAAAATTAGCTTAAGAATATGAATTTCCCCTGCCTAAAACTAAAAAGAAATTAATAGTGGCAATTTAGTTCTGATTTATTTTCTCCTGTGGTCTTGAAAATAGCAAATAGTCTTTATGGCTTTTACTATGGCAAGAAAGGTAGCAGTTGCCAGGAAAGACATCCTGAGCAGCACTGATTTAAAAACTTACGGCTTTAAAGCAAGTCATCTTTCTTTATACATCACAGACTGCTTTGTTTCTTCTCCATTTTAGTGTGGGGGGGAGAAAAGGTAGACAATATAAATTCTGCAGGGCCTGTAACGTATATTTTTGATAATATTTATTGGTCCCCAGGTATAGACAAGTTGAATGCCATATGGTTGGCTTACGTTTGTCTTTGAATTCTGTGAATTAGCTGCACTCTCACAGGCCTCTGTTCTTCTCTATGTGATAATGGTAGCTTAACTTTTGGAGGGTGGGTAAAGCGGGGGGCCATCCTGCATCCTGTGTTCCTGGAAATGTTCTATGGATTTTTTGTATTTTATACCCTTAACCTTTTGTAAGATCACTATGGGGAAAATTCTAGTGATATCCCTATTTTACAAATGAAGAAACAGAGACTTAGAGAGTGTGAGCCAGAAGCGTCTTGATCATATCCCCTTAGGCAGCAAACCCCCAGTTCTTTGTGTTTACCTACCCATGCCCCTACCAGTCTGCAAAGTCATAGACAGCTGGCACTACACCTCTCTTTCTTATCCTCAGAGCCACAGTGAGCACTCACCAAGAGTTTGTGGTGACTGTGTTACCATTTTCTCTGGGACGGTTGTGTCTGGCTGCTTAGACGCAGACACTGCCATGCCTGGGTATGTTTTTAATGTCCACTCTTCCCATTTCCCCGTATTGGCCCCATTTTGGCCCTCCCCCAGTGGACCACAGTGTACTCCAAGTGATGAAATAGATTAGAGTAAGCCAAGTCAATAAGCCATAAAAGCCATTTTAACAACATGTTAACCAACAAAGCCAGTCCCCCTCAAAGTGAGGTGTTTCCCTGTTTGGTGCCTCGAAGCCAATGTGCAAAACCAAAAGTAAGCATCAAGCAGAGCAAGCTTTATTCAGTGGCTGTGAAATCAAGAAGCGGGTGTGTGACTGGGGTGACAGCTGGAAAGTCACCGATGTAGGGTATCTTGAATGAAGGGGCTGGGCGTGAAAAGCAAGGGGAAGAACATTCATGTCTTTTCTGGGAAGGGACAGAACTGGAGGAGGTTCTCAGAACTGGAGGTGCCACTTTCCTTTTGTCCTTTTATGGTTTCTTCCAGTTGTTGTCATGGTGATTGCCAATGGTCATTGTGCTAGTGGGAGCATCATTTAGCATGGAAATCGGATTATAATGTAGTTAGAGGTTCTTCAGAGGTCAGATGAGCTGCTGCGTTGGTTCCCACCAGTCTTAGCCAGTTTGGTCAGAAGGGGGAGCTTCTGATCTCAGGGATCTAGTTTCCTAAAGATAAGCAGATTTAAGGTGGGGTCAGAATTCACGTAGGCATGACACTGGGTAACAATCTCATAAAAGAGGAAGCAGTTCCATACTTCATCAGGATATACCAGGTTTTGAGATTCTGTAGCTATCCATTGTAGCCTGTAAAAATGTTCATAATAGCCGTCAAGTTGTATTTTTGATGGCAATAGTTAAAGCAAAAAGAAGGTGTATCATCTAAGAAAGAAAAAAGACATTCTAATTGCATGACAGAGATATTAGGACATTCATTTGGGATTATATCACAAACAAGTGTAGAGACCACAGGCAGCCGACCAAAGGGAAATCAGTTCCACAAAACGTTCTGCGGAGAGTGGTGTTATTCAGCAACCCAAACCAGTGATTCTGGACATAGTGTGCTAACGGATAAGGGCAGGAGCAGCCTAGAGCTGAGCTCAGTGGGGGACCACTCCTCACCATTTTTAACTAAATACGTTACATTTTCATAGTACTTGAGGCTTTGGACTACGGGCATTTTATTTTGCAACCCATGGCTATTCTTGTGAGGTGCTGCATGCAAAACTATATATTAAAAATGTTTTGCTGTCCAAATACAAGGTCAAGTCATATGGACATCATCAATATAAAGATATTTTTTCCTATAGGTTATAATCAAATGTCAGTTTTTTTTGTTTTCGTTTTAGTTTTTGTTTTTGAGATGAAGTCTCACACTGTCACCCAGGCTGGAGTGCAGTGGCGCAATCTCAGCTCACCGCAACCTCTGCCTCTTGGTTTTAAGCGATTCTCCTGTCTCAGCCTCCCGAGTATCTGGGACTACAGGCATGTGCCACCACACCTGGCTAATTTTTGTATTTTTAGTAGAGACTGGTTTTCACCATATTGGCCAGGCTGGTCTCAAACTCCTGACCTCATGATCTGCCCACTTCGGCCTCCCAAAGTGTTGGGATTACAGGCATGAGCCACTGTGCCCGGCCCGTTTATTTTCTAGTAGTGAAAATGAAGACTAACTCCAGCAATTACAGCTAAAACAAAACAAAACTTAGATTTGTTTTTCCAGTTGTTTCTTCCTGAATAGGAAAAGAAAATGATAGAAAACTCAATAGCAGTTAGGGTGTCCTTTTCCCCTAGGTTGATAATGGCCTGTGTTTTGAGGGGTGCGAGAACCCGCTTCCTAGAGACTCTTTCATCACTTTATTTTTCCAATGCTTGTGGAAAATCTCTACAAAATGCCAAAGTCTAATCTTCTGAGGTGCATTTTCTGAGAGAAGGGCTCATTAGAGCAATTTATCGATGGCTTGTATGACTTAGAAATGGGTCCAAGAGGAACTAAACCAACACCACCAACTCATTTCATTTAGACCATTAAGCACATCAGGTGATGAGGGTTTTGTCAGTTCCTCTCTAGCCAGATTAAATCAACAAATTAAAAATGAAGAATGTCCTGGCAGCCTGCGAATTTCCCGAGCTGCTTCATCAGGGCTCACTCCGGGTCCTGCTCTTCCCGGGTGCCTTAAACAAACACATGGGCACCAGAGGCAGAACAGGGACATGCTCATGACAGCTGCTGCTGATGAGTTCTGATTTATCTTTTTATAATTGTCCCCAATTAGAAGCCACTAGGAACACATCATGGAACATTTATAAGTGAAAATAATGTTTCATTTAATAGAAGCTTGAGTGAATGAAATATGGCATTGGGCTTAATTAGGGAAAAAGAAATTAGTTTGCTCAAGTTTATAGGATGGATGGAGTTTAACAGCTGAAAAGCATAAAGATGACTCTGAAGTGCCGTCACATGCAGTGGCATTTGAAAAGGGTGGATTTTCCTTGTATATGTAAACACCACCCCCATCCCCTTCCCTACAGAGGAATAAGTCCCTGTAGCTTTCTCTTAAATCAAGATATAGCCTACGTTTAGAGGGGGGTGGGGGGGGAAGGCCGTATGTAAATTTAGGGATATAAAAATATAAGTTAAGGTTTCATTGGTTTCATAAAAGGATTTGCCATGATGTGTTCTTAAAGCATTTAATATTAATATACAGGACGAGGACAAAGGAGCATGACTGTAGCTGAGGAACTGATTCATGAATGTTCTTATTCCAAATGAGGTTATACAAATCAAAATATTCACTCGGTAGATTGCTCACTTCTTCCAGTGATGCTTTATGATGAAAGCTGAATAAAAGTGTTGTAGTCCCTTTTTGTCACGGTACAATTCTAAAGGCAAGATTCAGCGAAGTAAATGCAGAGCACACTTAGAATATTAAGAAGAAATCCTGCACTTTAGTAACTGTGGTGACCTCCATTTGTGAACACCTGTTTCATGAGTACCAGGAACAGAGCTTCCCAATGCAGCAAAAAAGGAAGAATGTTGTTTAGTCTCTGTTCTCAAGGAGCTCCCAGTCCAGAAAGACAAATGCTGAAAGACAAAGAATCCTAGCCTGTTTTGATAAGGGATAAAGCTACTGTGGAGTCTCGCAGGATACAGAGCTTCACTCAGTTGGCCTCATCTAAGGCAGGTGGCTGAGACGGGGTCCTCAAGTTAGGTCATGGAGGTCTTCACAGTTGGAACATGCTTTCCAAGGAGCTGGGACTTGATCTCATAGGTGATGGACAACCACTGAAGGCTTTTGAACTGGGGATTGCTGATGGTCAGATTTTGTCTTTAGGATTGATATGGTTTGGCTGTGTCCCCACCAAATCTCAACTTGAATTGTGTCTTCCAGAATTCCCATGTGTTGTAGGAGGGACCCAGGGGAGGTCATTGAATCATGGGGGCGGTGTTTTTCATGCTGTTCTCATGGTGGTGAGTGAGTCTCGTGAGAACTGATGGGTTTATCGGGGGTTCCTGCTTTTGCTTCTTTCTCATTTTCTCTTGCTGTCACCATGTTAAGAAGTGCCTTTCACCTTCCCTCGTGATTCTGAGACCTCCCCAGCCATGTGGAACTGTGAGTCTAGTTAAAGCTCTTTTTCCTCCCAGTCTTGAGTATGTCTTTATCAGCAGCATGAAAACAGGCTAATACAGGGATGTGGATTTCATTGACAGTGGAGATAACTGATGGGAGCAGAAAGACTGCAGGCATGAACAATGAGAGAGAGACAGTGGGGTGGAATGAAGTCTGGGAGAGGCAGGGGAGGATGTTTTGATGTCCTATTTGTGCCTGGGACCTTCATGTACCTTATTATTGAATCACCACAGTGGCCATTTGAGGTCAGTCATGTTCACATATTGCACAATGCCCAATGCAAAATGCAAATTTGGGATCTGTTGTTCAAAAAGCAGATGGGGGCTGGGCATAGTGGCTCATACCTGTAATCTCAGCACTTTGAGAGGCTGAGGCAAGTGGATCACTTGAAGTCAGGAGTCCAAGACCAGTCTAGCCAACATGGTCAAACCTCATCTCTAATAAAAATACAAAAAAAAAAAAAAAAAAAAAAAATAGCTGGGCATGGCAGTGCATGCCTGTAGTCCCAGCTACTCTGGAGGCTGATGCAGGAAAATCACTTGGACCCGGGAGGCAAAGGTTGCAGTGAGCCGAGATGGCACCACTGCACTTCAGCCTGGGCAACAGAGTGAGACTGTCTCAAAAAAGAATAAAAAAAGCATATGGGAAAATGCTTTCTTCCACTGTCTTGCTCTCAACTTGTCACAGTGTTGGTTTTTACATACTATTTAGTATAATTATAAGTAAAGAAAACTTAAAATTTTAAGTTGTTAGCAGAGATTTTACTATTTATCTGTGTATTGTGCTATTCCAGATATAAATGCAAATACAAGAGCATTTAACTTGTTTGCAGAATCACTGAACTTTTGCGGTTCATATTTCATAGCTCATGCATTTCTGTATGCTTGTTCTTACTGCAACAGGAGAAACACTGTGCAAAACCGCCTCAACTGTATTTCTTTCATTTCTTGATATGCACGTATTCCACCAACATTCTCTTACTGGTGAGTTAGAAATGAATGAAAACAGATGGAACTAGGAATTGCCCTGACTTTTCCTTTCCAAGTTACCATTTTCAACTTAACTGATTGACTGACCTGAGTAAGAAAGGAGATGACAGGGCTCCTCAATTGTTCATGTATTTCAGAAGGTCATTGCCTTCTTCATTCAAAGCAAGTTCTGGCTTGAAGGGAAAGCGTCGTCTTTTGGAGCTGCCAGCACTCCTGCTTACTCTGCCATAAATGTAACACATTTACCTTGTACTGGCTTGAGTCTCACTCAACTCCCACAACACATCATGAGTCCATCAGGGCATTGCAAATGCTCTATGTGAACGAGGCAGCAAGGAACAGAGGAATGTGGATTGTGCATATCTCCTTCATTCTGCACATGCTCCATTGACCTGTCAGATTTCACTTGCAAAACATAAGCTCAAAGATAGAGTTGTCCAGAGTTTTAAGAGAGCAATAGCAGAGCATTAAGCCAAGCGTGGGGCATTCTGAGTGTGACACTGTGTGCAGCTGCACAGATCTCAGGCCCATGAAGCCAGCCCTCATAATGTTATCTGAGTACATATGTGTAGACTCAGGCTATGGATAAGATATGACTTCCTTCACATTTCTCTTGAGCAGTAAGGAAGCTGTGATGGTGGCAATAAAAAAGTATTCAATGACACTTGATAAAGAGTAGGAAGGATGACTTGTGTTTTTCAATGGGGGCTACAACAGTGGGGTTTGATAGTGGAGGAGAGAGATTAGGCTCAACTTCAAATACAACATGGAAAAGTGGGAATTTATAACCGAGGAGGAGGGTGGGGGTCAGTGGACAGAAAATTACTGAGAGGAAACATCAGGGGCAAGAAGAATTCTGGCTAATCTGACCTAACAGGATTTTTGCTAAAGGCAAGCTGAGGGGATCCACCATCACCTGGAGGCTGATGGAGTTGTAGGAACCTGATCAGACGTGGGTGAAACTGACTTAGCAGGGTTGTTGCTAGAACTGCACTCTCTAGGGAAGATCATGGAAGTCAGAGAGCTCAGAAGAGCCCAACGAACCTTTGGTCAAGTAGAGAACCTTTGTCAATGAGAAGTTATTCATACCATCCAGGCACAGAGCTCTTTATACCACCAGGCAAGAGAGGATAAAAATCCCCAATCAAGGCAGCTAAGGGGAGTGGATTTCAAGGCACATTTCCAATGGAAAATGGATAGATAGATGTAAAACATCTCAAGAATGATTAACGATATGCTTTAAATATGTTAAGAACATTAGTAGGAATTTCAGTTCATGGCTTTTAAAATGATTTCATACATTCGACTGGCAGTGCGGTTGTTTCATCAGACCTCTCATTCAAATCCTCATTCTTTCTTGAAAGGAGAACTTCAGGACACATGCAGCTGCTGTGTACCTGGAGAAGGTGGGGAGGCTGCTCCGTCTTTCCCGTTTCAAGTATCCATGCTAAATGCTGGAAAGAAAGTAATTTTGTAATGTGTAATTTTTTTTCACAACAATAAATATGGAAGGCAAAAGACAGGTAATCAATCAAGGAGACCCCTTTCCAGGCGTTAGGATAGGAGAGTGGAAGCAGACTGGCACTGCAGTAGCTACCCTGCAAATCATGGTAAATATGCTTCAGAGAGCCAATGAAGTATATTGTGTGAGGTCTCCTGAACATTAATATGCATTAAGACGTGTACTCTGCTCCCTTATTGAAAGCCAAAATATCATTTTTAATTTTCCCTGAGAACATGTGGCAATGGAAGTGAATACAGGATCCTGATGAGCAGGGAATCTTACATGTAATGGATGAGTTTTCCCTCAGTAGCAGCACAATTTCTTGTCTCTGATTGGCAGTGGGCGGTATGATTGGTGTATTATGCTCCAGGGATAACTCCTTCATTCACAGAACAAAGCAGAGATGAGTCCAGGGCAGGGTCACCTGAGCTCTGGCAGAAGAATGAAGAACAAAGGGATAATCAGAAGTCAACAATGGTTTCTTTTTTCTCTTTTCTTATTTTATTCCATCTTCCTTCCTTCTTTTCTTTCTTGTTACTTCACTATTCCCAAGGTTTTTTTAAAAAAATTCTAGTTTAATTATTAGGTGGAAATAATTGTGTAGCAAATTCCACATAAAAGAACCAGTCTGGGAAAAGAAAACACAGTGGTATAAAACCACATTCCTCTATTTTTTTTTTTGCTTTTTTATTTTGAAATAACTATAGATTTTTATGACATGCCACACACACACACACACACACACACACACACACACAGGCATACACATACACGTCTCTTCTAACTTCACCTAGCCCCTCCAATAGTCACATCTTGCATAAGTAGTACAATATGACAACCAGAATCAACATTGCTACAACCAACAGATTTCCCCAGTTTTATATGCACTCATGTGTGTGTATGTGTGTATGTGTGTGTATGCGTGTTTAGTTCCATGCAGCTTTATCATGTCAGTAGCTGTATGTAACCATGCCACAATCAAGATGTAAATCTATTCCATAACTGCAAGGCTTCCCCATGCTACCCCTTTGTACCCACACACCCCCTTCTCCGTCCCTATGCCCTGGCAACCACTAATCTGTTCTCCAGATCCACAATTTTATATTTCAAGAATGTTATTCCTCTTTTTCACTCAGCACAATTCCTTTGAGAGTTGTTGCATGTTACACATACGTTTCCTTGGTGTGGATATATCAGTGTGTGTGACCATTCACTTGTGGAACATTTGTTATTTGTGGTTTTTGAGAATTACAAATAGAACTCGAATGAACATTTGTGCATCCGTTAAACTTCTTAACGAAATGTTCAGATGGTTTCAGGTGACTCTAGTAGTCAAAAGGCCACTACTGCTCTTAAGGAAGTATAGATCTGTAACACCACAAAAAATTGTTGTACGTGACTATTACATGGTTTCTGCTCTATAAAGGCGCTAAGATTGAAACTTATTTTTACCAATCTTCTGTTGATCCTCAAAAAAAAACAAAAAAAAATATTATTTTTTTCTTTCTTGTGAAATCAGCAATGGTTATTCACATGTATTTTCATTACATGTGTAAGAGGTGTTAGCTTTGCTTATATTAATAAAATCATAGCAAATGCAGTCAAATCCAATATTCGGGGTTTGATATACCTATAGTAGATGACATATGTAGGAAGCAACAACAGGGGAAAGAAAAGCTATGAGCACACCAGTGCATTTTAGAGGAACAGAATGAGTTCACACACGTATGCAGCAACACACATTCACACACTCCTGCACACAGTATCACACACAGGATCACAGGAATCCAGGAAAACGTAAGCTTGACCCCATCTGTTTGCTCAGAGAGGTCTCCAGAATTAAGGAGCTGCCTTAACTGAGATGATCTGACAACAGGGATAATTCTGGGAACAAAAATACATTGAATGCAAAAGACTGAAACTTGAAATGTCTGGGAACCTTGATATACATGCCACTTCCATCAGCAAACAAAGTACTCTTCTCCTGCAGAAATATTAGTTATGGATCATCCACCTGAAAGATGCAGTGAGCTCCCTCTTCACTCTCATGATCAGGGAGTGAAGTGTTCGAGTTAATCAGCATCTGACTCTGAGTTATAATGTCCCCAAAACAGAAGTCACTGCAGCATATAGAATGCTGCAGTATACACCAAGCACACAAGCTACACCAACTGTTCAGTTTGATGGTTTGGAAAGCACTTCAAAACACTGTATTATGAGACCTAACAGTCAACTGGTGAACAGCACCCCTGGTCAACCGGAATTTCAACTTACTACATTCCAGTTTATGGAATGCCCACTGGCAAAGATACTATGAAACATTATTTTCTAACATAGTTGGTATGTGGAAATGTTACTTGACTGTAAATTTCTCATGTACTGTTAGGAGCATTTGAAAAATAATACCTAGCCCCATGCATGAGAAGCTTCCCAGAATACTATAGAAGGAGCTACAGTGTGAGAATTTTCTACTCTATAATGCACCTTTTGTTGCTGCTTCTGATATTGAATTTTACACATAATCTGTCTGTTGTAATAGAAGTACAATCAACTTTGAAGCTATAAAAGAATTTGAAGAAGAAAAATATGAATGCATTTCTTTCCCACAGTGACAGGTTGGCTTGTGTCTAGACAGAACATTTAGGGTGACTGAGCCTCTGGCTAATTCTCTGTGGCTGTTAGAAACTAGAATATTTATTTTGAAGGAATTAAACCAAAACAGAATTTATGTGAATTCTCCCTGGTTTGGCTCCAGCTGGCTGGCCCGCGGATGAGACAGTGCTGTGATACTCTGTGATAAACACGGGAGTCGTGTGTGGCCAGGCCATGACACGGGAGCTATTACCACATTGCAGTGTCGGTTGCTTGGACAATTGTCAGTCACTGGTGCCAACAAAATTAGCTTAAGAATATGAATTTCCCCTGCCTAAAACTAAAAAGAAATTAATAGTGGCAATTTAGTTCTGATTTATTTTCTCCTGTGGTCTTGAAAATAGCAAATAGTCTTTATGGCTTTTACTATGGCAAGAAAGGTAGCAGTTGCCAGGAAAGACATCCTGAGCAGCACTGATTTAAAAACTTACGGCTTTAAAGCAAGTCATCTTTCTTTATACATCACAGACTGCTTTGTTTCTTCTCCATTTTAGTGTGGGGGGGAGAAAAGGTAGACAATATAAATTCTGCAGGGCCTGTAACGTATATTTTTGATAATATTTATTGGTCCCCAGGTATAGACAAGTTGAATGCCATATGGTTGGCTTACGTTTGTCTTTGAATTCTGTGAATTAGCTGCACTCTCACAGGCCTCTGTTCTTCTCTATGTGATAATGGTAGCTTAACTTTTGGAGGGTGGGTAAAGCGGGGGGCCATCCTGCATCCTGTGTTCCTGGAAATGTTCTATGGATTTTTTGTATTTTATACCCTTAACCTTTTGTAAGATCACTATGGGGAAAATTCTAGTGATATCCCTATTTTACAAATGAAGAAACAGAGACTTAGAGAGTGTGAGCCAGAAGCGTCTTGATCATATCCCCTTAGGCAGCAAACCCCCAGTTCTTTGTGTTTACCTACCCATGCCCCTACCAGTCTGCAAAGTCATAGACAGCTGGCACTACACCTCTCTTTCTTATCCTCAGAGCCACAGTGAGCACTCACCAAGAGTTTGTGGTGACTGTGTTACCATTTTCTCTGGGACGGTTGTGTCTGGCTGCTTAGACGCAGACACTGCCATGCCTGGGTATGTTTTTAATGTCCACTCTTCCCATTTCCCCGTATTGGCCCCATTTTGGCCCTCCCCCAGTGGACCACAGTGTACTCCAAGTGATGAAATAGATTAGAGTAAGCCAAGTCAATAAGCCATAAAAGCCATTTTAACAACATGTTAACCAACAAAGCCAGTCCCCCTCAAAGTGAGGTGTTTCCCTGTTTGGTGCCTCGAAGCCAATGTGCAAAACCAAAAGTAAGCATCAAGCAGAGCAAGCTTTATTCAGTGGCTGTGAAATCAAGAAGCGGGTGTGTGACTGGGGTGACAGCTGGAAAGTCACCGATGTAGGGTATCTTGAATGAAGGGGCTGGGCGTGAAAAGCAAGGGGAAGAACATTCATGTCTTTTCTGGGAAGGGACAGAACTGGAGGAGGTTCTCAGAACTGGAGGTGCCACTTTCCTTTTGTCCTTTTATGGTTTCTTCCAGTTGTTGTCATGGTGATTGCCAATGGTCATTGTGCTAGTGGGAGCATCATTTAGCATGGAAATCGGATTATAATGTAGTTAGAGGTTCTTCAGAGGTCAGATGAGCTGCTGCGTTGGTTCCCACCAGTCTTAGCCAGTTTGGTCAGAAGGGGGAGCTTCTGATCTCAGGGATCTAGTTTCCTAAAGATAAGCAGATTTAAGGTGGGGTCAGAATTCACGTAGGCATGACACTGGGTAACAATCTCATAAAAGAGGAAGCAGTTCCATACTTCATCAGGATATACCAGGTTTTGAGATTCTGTAGCTATCCATTGTAGCCTGTAAAAATGTTCATAATAGCCGTCAAGTTGTATTTTTGATGGCAATAGTTAAAGCAAAAAGAAGGTGTATCATCTAAGAAAGAAAAAAGACATTCTAATTGCATGACAGAGATATTAGGACATTCATTTGGGATTATATCACAAACAAGTGTAGAGACCACAGGCAGCCGACCAAAGGGAAATCAGTTCCACAAAACGTTCTGCGGAGAGTGGTGTTATTCAGCAACCCAAACCAGTGATTCTGGACATAGTGTGCTAACGGATAAGGGCAGGAGCAGCCTAGAGCTGAGCTCAGTGGGGGACCACTCCTCACCATTTTTAACTAAATACGTTACATTTTCATAGTACTTGAGGCTTTGGACTACGGGCATTTTATTTTGCAACCCATGGCTATTCTTGTGAGGTGCTGCATGCAAAACTATATATTAAAAATGTTTTGCTGTCCAAATACAAGGTCAAGTCATATGGACATCATCAATATAAAGATATTTTTTCCTATAGGTTATAATCAAATGTCAGTTTTTTTTGTTTTCGTTTTAGTTTTTGTTTTTGAGATGAAGTCTCACACTGTCACCCAGGCTGGAGTGCAGTGGCGCAATCTCAGCTCACCGCAACCTGCATCTCCCCAGTTTCAAGTGATTCCTCCCAAGTAGCTGGGATTACAGGCGCCTGACACTACGCCCAGCTAATTTTTTGTATTTTTAGCAGAGATGGGGTTTCACTATATTGGCCGGGCTGATCTCAAACTCCTGACCTTGTGATCCGCCCTCCTTGGCCCCCCAAAGTGCTGGGATTACAGACGTGAGCCACCACTCCCGGCCAAAGATCAGTTTTGAAGCAATTTATTTCCCAGTAGTTTCTATGGCTTATGTTTTGGGTACATTGCTTAACTCAAAAGCAGACTAACAAAAAAACTCATGGTTCTGTACCTTTATTTCATTTTGAAAGATATTGTAAGCAATAATACACCACATGATACGATGCAGAGATTGATGCTTTGGGCATCGAAAAGTTGAAAACAACGATAAAAGTATATTGGAGCAGGTTTGTAACAGATGGAATATCTCTAGTAATGGTTTGCTTTGTGTCTTTTCCTGGCATTAAGAAAATGCTTTGAACTTTCATATATATATTTTTATTAGAAATGGCCTGCAGATAGTTACTAAGGCTGTGATGTTGGAATGATGAGGTGGAAATCACTTCTCAAGGAACTCAAAGGTTGTCTTTGGGTTTACAGCGGGGTGCTTCCGTTTCATGCCCTCTGAACTTGAAAGTTATTGGTTGCTTACTTGAAATGTTCAAACTAAATCAAACTTGAAACATTGTAAAAATGACACTGGCATTTGTCTCACATATGAAATGGAAAAAAATTAATATATCTCTAAACAGTTGATGCCATTATTATTTGTAATTATATATTTCAGAGTTGTTTGGCACCATTTGAGTTTAAACTGGGAGTGATTCTAACAGTGATAAGAATATTTTATAAAGGTTGCAATCACGGGGGTTTATCTAAGCATTTAACTAAGCATATTTCTAAGTGCAGGAATCATGGGGAATTTTTTCTCTTCCAGGTATCAAAGATATTTTTAAAATAATGTTAACATTTTGTCATAATAATTTCAGGTCATTTTGCCATTTTTTCATAAATAAAACATTGGAGATAAAAAGAGAGAGGGAAGTTATCTTTCCTTAGACTCAATTTTCTTCACCCTCCTGACCCCCTGTAGAGCCACCACCACCATCTTGAATTTGATACCTTTTCAGTTCATAGATTTTTATCTCTCTATATATATCTATCTTTATCTATATAGATAGATATAGAGAGAGGCACATGTGTATATATTAATGTGTATATTTTTAAACAATATTGTTTATTCAGTGTTTCTAAAATTCACATAATTGGGATCCTGCATTACACATCTTATTGACACTTCCATTTTTTTCTCTGTATTTTCTTTTTAAGAACTACATATGTATCTGGCTAATTTAGTTTACCTGCCAAATAGTATTTATTCCAGAAGTATGTCATATGAGGGGATTTCAAAAAGTTTGTGGAAAAATGGAACTCTATTTCTCCCAATATCCAAGTACTAACCAGGCCCAACCCTGCTCCTTACAAATTGATGTGGATGGTCTGCCATTGCAAGCTTCATCTTCGTCATCATCTCGTCCCTTCTTAAAACAAGTTATCCATTTGTAAAATGCTGATTTCTTTGGTGGCTTTATTCCCATAAAGTTTTTTTTTTTTTTTTTTTTTTGAGACGGAGTCTTGCTCTGTCGCCCAGGCTGGAATGCAGTGGCCGGATCTCAGCTCACTGCAAGCTCCGCCTCCCGGGTTCACACCATTCTCCTGCCTCAGCCTCCCGAGTAGCTGGGACTACAGGTGCCCGCCACCTCGCCCGGCTAGTTTTTTGTATTTTGTAGTAGAGACGGGGTTTCACCGTGTTAGCCAAGATGGTCCCGATCTCCTGACCTCGTGATCTGCCCGTCTCGGCCTCCCAAAGTGCTGGGATTACAGGCTTGGGCCACCGCGCCCGGCCTCCCATAAAGTTTTTGTAAGGCATCAGTGATTTTGCCATTCTTCCAACTAAGTGAGATATTTATTCTCGCTTCAATTTTAGCAGAATTCATGTTGCTCTAATAAGAGCTCTTTTCTTTCTTTCTTTTTTTTTTTATTTTTTGAGACGGAGTTTTACTCTTGTTGCTCATGCTGGAGTGCAATGGCCTGATCTTGGCTCACCCAAACCTCTACCTCCTAAGTTCAAGCGATTCTCCTGCCTCAGTCTCCCAAGTGGCTGGGATTACAGGCATGTGCTACCACACCCAGCTACTTTTGTATTTTTAGTAGAGACGGGGTTTCTCCATGATGGTAAGGCTGGTCTCAAACTCCCAACCTCAGGTGATTCACCTGCCTCAGCCTCACAAAGTGCTGGGATTATAGGTGTGAGCCACCACGCCTGGCCCACAAGAGCTCTTTTCAGACTGATGTCTTACCCTCGTTAGTGTGTCAAACTAGATCATGTTCAGACATGTGATAACCAGGTAATATCATTTTTTTTGGGTGCCACAAATTTTTGAAATCTACACATAAATTTTTCATAATATGCATTTTCCATAAACTTTTTGAAGACCCCTCATGTATGATATGTAATCATATTATTGTATTTGTCTATTTTTCTATTGCTGGAACACATAGACTGTTTCCATTGTCTTGCTATTGCAGCGATGTAGGCATGAACAATCTTGTACAAGTCTCCTCTCACTGGGCAGAGGTGCAGATGTTTTCCTGGAGTCTCTACATAGAAGCAATATTCCTGGGTGATTTGTACATGTATTACATGTACAAAATTACCAGGTACTATCCCACAAGTCACCTGTGTGTTTCACTAATTTAGTCTCCCACCTACAATGTATGAGTTACTTCCCCATTTCTTCCCCAACACTTAATGTTGTCAGACTTTCAAATTTTTAGACAGTTTATGGTGTGTGAGGAGGTATCTTGTGTTTAATATTTATCCCTCAAATACTTTTAATGTATTCAGTGACCATACTTTTTTTTTCTTTTTTTGGCTATGCATGAGCTATTATACATGTCTGATGACCTCTCTTCTATTTGATTTTTAAATCTCTATCTTATTGATTCATCAGAGTTCATTATATATTCTGGAAAGTAAGCCTTTGTAAGTTATATGCCTTGCAGATATTTTCTCCCCGGATATGGCTTGTTTTACAACTTGGTTTCTGGTAGGAGTTTTTTAGCCACATAAGATTTTATTTTTGAGGTAGCCAAATGTATGACTGGAATAGTGGGTCACACATTTCTGTAGACTCTGGAACCAGAAAACCAAGGTCATAACTGTGGCTCCGCTACTAACTGACTGAGGAACCTCCAGCAACTTCCCTGGCATCTTTTTACCTTGGTTTTATTGTCTCTAAAATGGGAAAATATTACCTCTCTCAAAAGTTTTAATATGAGGATTAACTATCAGTCAGTTAGACTGTTGTCTGCTACCAAATGAGACCTATATAAATATTGGCTATTAGGATTTTTGCTTTTAATATATTGTTTCAAAATTTCTTTCCTAGCATCACTGATGTCTTTATGTATTTAAAGGCTAAGTGTTATTTGTGGTTGTCTTTGTCTTAAATACATGTTTTTCTCACAGTCAGTAAATTCTGGATCTTATATTTAGGTATATTCAAACACATATGAACTGATCAAAATTATGTCTATGTCTTTTTCACATTTATTTCTTCAGAGGTGATTTCTATTTCATAAAATAGCATTTCAACAGTAAAAGCAAACTTTATTTCCTGAAATTGAACATGCATTTAAGTTATAACACCTTCAAAAATGACTTTTCTATTATATTAAATTGAATTACATAATTGAGAGAAAATTTACCACAGGTAATTCCTAGACACCTGATATGAGAATGTCTGAGACCCAGGCATAATCCATGTTTATTGAATAAATAAATAGTTTGTTTGCTTTTTAGAAAGCATCTACCTTACAGCAATTTTTAAAACAAGGAATCAAATACATAAGGTAGGCAATTGCATACAGTCTCCTAGCTAAGAGATTAAAGTGTGCACTTAAAGGAAATAAAATCCAAACCAGCTTTCTCTTGGGACTTCCATTCTCTGTGATCAGTCATACTTTTAATGCATTTTAACTGTGCCACAGAAATCAGGGAACCCATTGAAGTGATTAATGCTTTTTGTCTGCCCAAAAGGAAGTTGCCAGTGCTTTAGACAGTTTTATATTCACTTCCAATTATATTTTTTAAATTATAATAAAAAGAGTTTCTTCTTTTTTCTGTTGCATCATAAAACTGAAGCACATTTGAAAGAGATGAACAGAAAAATAAATATCTAATAGCATGATGTGTAGTCCTAAACATAAAATCAACACCTGTACATAAAATCGGCACCACCTTATTTGTACTAGGGTTACCCTGGACATTTTCTTCCAACTCTGCACTGCAGAAATTGAAGATCAAGAGCAAGAAATGCCTTTGGAATTCACCTTTTTGTATTGGTCAGTGTGACATTTATTCTTTGGGATCAAACAGCCCTCTAATTACAGAGTTTTAACACAACAATGGTTTATTTCTCACTGGTGCTCTGTGTTCTCTGTGGGTTGGCAGAGGTCTCCATTCCACATACTCAGGCATGCATCTCAACACAGGGCTTAAGAGAGAGAGAAAGCCTGAAGACCTCATGCTTATTCGTCTGTGCTTGGGCATAAAGTGGCACTTGTCACTTCCTCTCATAGGCTTTTGTGACCCCATCCATGTGCAAGGGAACTGGGCAGAGTGTATTCCTCAAAATGCCTGCAAGGAGAGGAGTGCTGGACTTTACTGAGCACTGGGAATTACTTCCATTGACACCCTCACTCATATCACTTAAAATGGGTGGCAGTCTAAGCATGTTTCCTTGAACAATTTTTTTTTTTTTTTTTTTTTTGAGACAGAGTCTTGCTCTGTCACCTGGGCTGGAGTGCAGTGGCCGGATCTCAGCTCACTGCAAGCTCCGCCTCCCGGGTTTACGCCATTCTCCTGCCTCAGCCTCCGGAGTAGCTGGGACTATAGGCGCCCACCACCTCGCCCGGCTAGTTTTTTGTATTTTTAGTAGAGACGGGGTTTCACCGTGTTAGCCAGGATGGTGTCGATCTCCTGACCTCGTGATCCGCCCGTCTCAGCCTCCCAAAGTGCTGGGATTACAGGCTTGAGCCACCGTGCCCGGCTGAACAAATTTTTTTAAATTATTTTTTAATTTTTTACAGGCAGGGGTCTTACTCTGTTGCCTAGGCTGGAGTGCATGAGGGACAGTGGTGCAATCTCAGCTCACCGCAGCCTCAAACTCCTGGACTCAAAGAATCTTCCCATGTTGACCTCCCAGTTAGCTAGAAACAGAGGCATGTGCCAACATGCCTTGCTAATTTTTAAAAAGATTTTGTAGAGATGAGGTCTTGCTATGTTGCCCAGGCTAGTCTGGAACTCCTGGCCTCAAACCATCCCCCTGCTTCACTCTCCCAAATAACTGGGATTATAAACATGAGCCAGGGTTAGAGGCAAGAGCCACCATTCCTAGCCCCTCCATGACTTTTGATTTTGAAAGGATGGCTGTTACTAAAAAGTCAAAAAATAATAGATGCTGGAGAGGTTGAGGAGAAAAGTGAACACTTACACACTGTTGGTGGGAATATAAATTAGTGTAACCATTGTAGAAAGCAGTATGATGATTTCTCAAAGAGCTAAAAGCAGAACTGCCATTGAACCCAACAATCCCATTACAGAAGAATATTAATTATTCTACCATAAAGACACACATGCACACAAATGTTCATTGCAGCACTATTTACAATAGCAAAGACATGGAATCAACCTAAATGCCCATTAATGATAGACTGGATAAGGAAAATGTGGCACATAAACACTATTTACAATAGCAAAGACATGGAATCAACCTAAATGCCCATCAATGATAGGTTGATTAAAGAAGACATGATACATATACACCATGGAATACTATGCAGCCATAAAAAAGAATGAGATCATGTCCTTTGCAGGAACATGGACGGAGCTGGAGGCCATTATCCTTAGCAAACTAATGCAGAGAGAGAAAACCAAAGACTACATGTTCTCACTTACAGGTGGGAGCTAAATGATGAGAAATTATGAGCACAAAGAAGGAAACAACTGACACTGGGATCTATTTGAGGGTGGAGGGTGAGAGGAGGTGGAGAAGCAGAAGAGATAACTATTGGGTTCTGGGCTTAATTCCTGGGTGATGAAATAATCTGTACAACAAACCCCCATGACATGAGTTTACCTATTTAACAAACCTTCACATGTATCATGGAAATAAAGGTTTTTAAAAAAGAATTTGAGTTTAGGAGTTCACACATCAGTTTAAATCCCTGCTGGGATCCTTAGGAGCTGTTTGGCCAAGTTTTTCAACATTACTACATCTGTTATTCCCCATCTATAAAGAAGAGATTTGTGATTGTTGTGAATTAACTGGACCTTGGTATACAGGAACCACTTAGTAAATAGCTGTACTGGTGAAGGAAGGTACTAGTATAGAGATAGTAGCAAATCCTGGAGGACATAACACAAGAACTTTTTTGTTGGATCTGTTTCCTGGCACTGTCATAACAAATTACCACAACCGGGTGACTTAAAACAATAGAAATTTGTTCTCTCATGGTTTTGGAGACCAAAAGTTCAAAATCAAGGTGTCAGCAGGGCTGAGTTTCCTGCAAAGACTCCAGGGGAGTTTCCTTCCCTACCTCTTTCAAGTTCTGATGACTTCAGGCATTCCTTGACTTGTGCCTGCATCACTCCAGTCTCTGCCCCCGTTTTCACATGGCCTGCCCTTCTCCGTTTTTGTCTCTCTTGTATCTCTTAAAAGCACATCTGTGATTGGATTTAGGGCCCACCTAGATGATCCAGGATGACCTCATCTGAAGATTATTAACTTAATTACACCTGCAAAAACACTTTTCCCAAATATGTTGCCATTCACAGGTCTTAGAGTTTTGATGAGGACGTATCTTTTGAGAGAGGGGGGCCCTCCGTTCAACCCACTATCAATATGGAAGTGTTTTCTATCTGTATATTATGCCATCTTGAGAATTTGTCCAGCTTTAAAGTATAGAAGAATGAAGTTGTGGGGAGCCCTGAATTAATAATGGATGATTAATGAAAATAATATCTAGCATTTTTCAAAGTTAGAAGTATGCAAGGATCATCACGGAAGTTTGTTACGCAATGCAGGCTCCCAGCCTAATCCGCAGACTTTTTCGTCTTGTAGGTCTATGGTAGGGCCACAAAATACATATACTTAAGAAGTGCGACAGGTGATTCTGACACAAGTAAGCATTCGGAATTACTCAGAACCCATATGCCTGAGTTCTAGTCTAGCTTCTGCAAATGACCAATGGGTCTGATCTTTAAACACTAGTATTTTGGTATTCACATTCTTGAAAAGTAACGATCCATAGACTTAGAGGATTAAAATAACTAGGATAACTACGTTTCTGATTTTTGAACTGGTGATTCTTGAATAATAAGATAGGACTACTTTATATTAAATTCCACTTACTAAATGAACCTGTCCCATAATTTTTTAAATGTTTTTATACTTTTTAAAATCATTTTTAAAATGATTTTAGGATTACGTTTCTATTTTAAGGGCTAAACTTTGTAGTCAGATGTTACTATTATATAATGCCACATCTTTTTAATGCAAGAAAGAGTTGCATTGGACTGAATTTGAAATATTATCATTTCAGGTATCAATATTGTCTACAGCTCTCATCGTTATGAAACCATTGTCCAGTTTCCTAGTATGGATTGACTCAGGGGCAAGATACCCTATGACAATCACATGTCTCTTTAAGGACTACTCTTGTTTTCATTTACACCAGTCATGGCTTTTCTGAACATTGATTTATATCCAGAATTCCTTTTTTATCCGTAAATATATTCAGAACCTACCTCTAAGGTACAGATTAAAGGTCTACAATCCACCTGCTCTTGTGAAACTAATGAACTATTCATAGAAGCTGCTTGAACAGAGTAAAATATCATGAAATAAGTGTACAAAATCATTCTCAGAACGATGTCTTTCAGGAATTAACATGTAGATTTCTCACCAATTATTTACATATAAAAAGGGGGCATGTAGGAAGTGTTTGCATACACAATGGAAGAGTTGCTTATATTTAGAAACTATATATTTTCTATTTAGTCCTTCAAAATAAATATCTGTTACCTATATAGAGTCACTCTATACAGTATCTTTGGCATATGTATATGGACAAACCTTTCCATCTGGGTCATTTTATAAGATGTATTATTGAGACTTCTGGAAATGTGTATTTAGTTGGTGGTAAAGTGTTATTAGTTTTAAATTAAACTCTTAATAATCAACTAAATGGAAATTTTAATATGATATGGCTAAATGGAGGCAAAGATTTATTTCTTCTCTCTAGTAAGAAAAGAGATAGTTATTTCCATATTAGGCTACCTTACAAAGTCTACATGATCCTATTCTAAAATAGCTAAAATTGAGTAAAACTGCATGTATATAGAAGCTATTGTAAAGAATGAGTCTAACAGGTTGGGCTTTGTAAAAAATGAGCTCTTCTGATAATTATTGAACAATGTCCATTTAAAACATGCTAATACTTGTGAATCAAAAGGGATATACAGTAAATGGATTGAAATTAAAATTGGATAAAAGTGGAATCCCTTTTCACAGTAAGAAATGAAAAGAAATGCCACAGAGCCACTGTTCCTTAACCCTAATGTGCCTTTGTGTCTTAGATTTTAGGGTTTTCTTCTTTTCTAATCAATGCATTATATCTCTGTATTCTTTTTTTTACAGTTCAGCAGAAGAGCAGTTCCATTGGCAGTCACAAGGTAACGTCTATCTTATTGGTGAACACTTACCCTTCTACACATACCTCTACTGATGACTTTTCTTATGAACTTTAGAATGAGACTTAGAAAAGTAATAGGAAAACACCCCGATAGTAAAAATTAGATGAAGTTGTTACGACGCTCACAATTTATTGGAAGTTAAGTCTTTCAATTCCGTAGTAATTATGACTCTTCAAGGGTACATGAAATTGCTGACCTTGGCTTTAATGCTGGTTGACCAAAAATGACAATGGAATAGCTAATGAAAACTTCATAGAGGTAATATATTTGACTAGGATATTTTCCATGATTAAATGATAACCTAAATCTTTAAGAATAATATACCATGTGTTTGTTCATCACTTTAAAATATTTTATTTCAGATGGTCAAAAAGATATCGAAGATGAGCTTACAACAGGTCTCGAGCTGGTGGACTCCTGTATTAGGTCACTACAGGAATCAGGAATACTTGACCCACAGGATTATTCTACAGGTGAAAGTAAGTCACCTGGCAGTTATGCTTAAAGACAGTTGAAATATAGGAGTATTATGTCATTATTTCTAATATCATTACTGTTACGAGCCATATCAAATGAGGATTGCAGGATATTTTTATGCTTGTTTTATCCATTTCACTCTGTCTCATCTATTCCCTTCCCACATTATCCCACCTCAATTCACATTAGAGTATAAACTATTTTAAGTCAGTAGTTGGCATCTAGTTTTCGCACTAATTACTGACATACTGGTGATTCTCACTGTTCTCTGATATCCTTTTCAATATCTACAGTACTGCATTTTATGAACTCATCATATATTTTGTAGTCAACACAATGTCTGCCTTAAAATTAACTGTCAATGTTGGCCGGGCGCGGTGCCTCACGCCTATAATCCCAGCACTTTGGGAAACCGAGGTGGGCAGATCATGAGGTCAAGAGTTTGAGACCAGTGTGGCCAATATGGTGACATCCTGTCTCTACTAAAACTAAAACTACAAAAAAACTAGCCAGGTGTGGTGGTGCGTGCCTGTAGTCCCAGCTACTCTAGAGGCTGAGGCAGGAGAATCACTTGAACCCGGGAGGCAGAGGTTGCACTGAGCCGAGATTGCACCACTACACTCCATCCTGGGCAACAGAAGGAGACTCCATCTAAAAAAAAAAAAAATTACCTATCAATGCTTTACTCATACAGATCACTGTTGGTAGAAATCATAAAAAGCAGCAATTGTATGACAAAATAGGAAAAAAATTTGTGTACTCTTAGTATTATCTATTTAGTACTATGCTAAGGTACTATGCAATAAATTCTTACATTTCTGTATTTAACCATTTTGCATTGCTATATTAATTCCATAGAATATTTAAAGATCACTTTCTCTCCACTTAATGACATATTTTTCAACCAGAATGGTTGCGTCTTAGGAGTTGAAATGAACCTTCTTTAAATAAATCATAAAATTCTTTTTACTTATCTGAATAAAATTCCACAAAAGGCTAAAACTTTCATCATTGAAATAGGTGTTATCCTGGTAATACATCAAAAACCAGTGAAGCATTTTATTCCTTAATTTAAAAAATAAAATTTCCTCCAATACCCACTAAGCTTTGTCATGCAAAAGGAAGACATAAGGATAAGATGACAAACTGATCTTGAAAATCATTTAATTTACAGATTAGTTCATTTTCTCTATGATCTTTGTAATACCATACTCTTAGGATAACATTGTTGTGCATACACAGATTTATTTATACCCGTATGCATCCTCTTAATACAATTCGTAAAGAAAGATTGGTTGGTATTATCCTTCTTCTCTGTATTTTGTATTGAAAAGTGTATAATTGTTACCTCTTTTCACTCATTGTCGTAGGGACAGCTCTAGTTAGAACACATTTAATTAATATTTGAAACACACGCACTCATCTTATTAGCGAGTAAGGAAAGCAGCCTTGTTGGGGAAGGGGGAGATGATAGTGGAAATCTCATTTTTTGCAGAATAATATATTTGATTATGAGTTTAGAAGGAGTAACATTTAATAAATGGAAAGTATAGAAAGTAATGAATGAGTTAAATAAAAAGTAAACAAATTAAAATAGAAGGGATAATTTAGGTATATCAATCTAATGCTGCATGTAAGCATTCTAAATTCTCCTCTGAAAAGAATTGAAGTTCAAATTTGCAGTAAACAAAGATAAAGCAGTTATGAGTTATTCATAACATTTAATGAAATAAGTGTTGAAATTAAAGGAATAGTCAAAGTATTGCCGGCAAATATAACCAATGCAAAGAGTGGGATTGGAAGAGTAACGTGAGATAAATTGGAATTTAGTACAGAATCACTTAGCAGGGCCAAAGATGGGAGTTATGTAGTGAGCTATCTTAACTTATAAAGATGTGTTAAGCTCATACTCAAATCTAATGAACATGTGTGCACCAAACAGCATAGTGTGTGAATATTAAAACAAATGTTACTAAAAATAAAAGAAATTAATGAAAAATATTTTTGTGAACGTTTGAATGCACGTCTCATGAATCAGACAGAATGCTAGAAGGCAAAGCCACAAAATGTTGAAATAACAAATTAAGGAAACCATGGATTAAATAGATTTTAGAGGTTTTATTTATTGCATGATAGTATATGTTTGTTACATATGTCCAAGGAAAATGTATAAAAATTGACCAGATACTGGAAGCTAAAGGCAATTATAAAAGTTAAGAAGTATGGAGGGCCGTATTCTTGGAAAAAAATCTACCAACATTAAAAGTAAATAATAAAATTGTAAGCAAAATGAAATAATATTAAAACTAAGAAAAATACTTCTGGATATTTACTGAATCAAATGGAAATAATAAAGAAAATTGCATAGTATTTACCAAGCAAATAAAATAGGAACATTTTTTAGTGAAAACAGAAGTGTGAGGGAAAAAACACATTCAGAGGACAACTTAACTTCATTATTAAAAATAGAAAACAAAATAATGTTGTACTTATTTGAGGAGAACCTTAAAAGAGCTAAATAAATAGCAAGAAAGTAGTAAGATGGACATGATAAAAGTGATGCAGAGATTAAGTAATATAAAGTAAAATAGTCAAAGATCAATGTCAGAAGAGATAGAGGGGATAAATAGATGATTTTTTTTCTGTAAGTCAAGTAATAGTACTGAGCTCTCTTAGTTGAGAAACTCTGTTACACACAAGGAAAATGGAAAGAAAATGTTTTTGTTTTCACTTTAGTTGGCCTGCAATATGTATTCAAAAATTACCTACAAATAATTTATAATAGGGAAATTACATACTCCAATATGGTCTTTCCAAATATATTTGGTAACCACCAAATATTTATTTTTCAGAAAGATTAGTCGGTTTATATTGTCATGTACTGAATTATCTTATTGAAGACTCTTAGGATTTTAGTTGATAATTTCTTTTGAAAGCTCCTGCATCCTGCTTTGAAGAAAGGAAAAGAAACAAAACAAAAAAAGAAGCAGGTAATAAAAGTACCATTCAAAAGTTGTATGCCAAAGGATTCTGAACCTTAGTCACATAAAGAATATTTTTATTCTTAAGAACCGTTTGCCCTTAACATCTTCAGAGTCACCTTGAAACTGAAGTAACTGAGTAAAATTTAGGAAAATCATTTTAACATATTGGGTAGATAACTATCATTTTGGGGATCAGTATTGCTAATTTTAAGTGTTCAGAGGATCATAGAATAAAAATCTACATTGCTTTATGTATATCTGTATTAGTTAGGTTCCAGATGAGATATAGATTCTATTCAAAAGAGTTTAACTGAACAGAATTTAATTCAGGGACTATTTATGAAGAGGTGGGCAAGATTAAGGGAACAAAGAGTGCATGTTGTGGTATTCAGTCAGTAGAAGACAGACGCCCTTACCACCCTTAGACCCTAAGGGAAATCGAGGAACTAGCCCAGGCAGTGTCTGTCTGGCAGCAAGGAGGGAATCGATGACATAATCTCTTTTTCCGCCTGCCTCCGATCTCCTTCTCCTGCCTCCCATTGGCCAAACCCAACCAGAAGCCAAGCTGCAAGACATCCTTGTCTATGCGGAGGACTAGCAGAGAATGAGTGTACAGCACTTGGCAGCACAGCATCCTCCTCGATAGTGGAACGACCGTATACCGTATTTATCGCTCCCACATAGAAACATAGCAAATAGATATGCAGTGGCACATTGACAGATTTCATCTAATTAGGAGAAGCCCATCAGATTCTGACAGTCAGTGATTATTCAATCAATGGATTCATTAGCTATGAACCAGCTAATGCTAAATTGGACCTGGCACCCTGCCCTTGAGAACCAGTCTCTTAATCCTCACTCAAAAGGGACTAAAACAAGGCTAAATACTGTCTAAACTCAGTCTGGAAAAGTTCTAAAATGGAAAGCAGTCTCACCCCAGAAGCGCACAGTTCTTAATTTGCTTTATTTAAAGCTTTTTGCTATTTGTCTTTCAAAGGTCTGATTAAAATAAAATCTGAATCATAGTATGCATCTTCTTGACCTCAAGACAAGCAGTAACTGCTCTGCTGTGCTGATTTTATTGGGTCATACAGTTACCAATGTTTTCCAACACTGTGTGTATTTTCAACAGTGCTATCTGAAACACTTGGTAAACTGTGTGCACAGCCTTTGCCACCCTGCCTCTTTTTTGTGACTACTGGCTGTATAATTTCAATTTTAACAAGTGTCTCTGAGTCACTAGGAGAATTGCTTCAGAGATTGCTGTTGCTTCCGTGGAACAAAACAAAACAACAAAAAATAATTTACCAACGGAAGCTTGGGGCCATTAGCTTTCTACATAATGAATAATGTGACTTGAATTGCCTAGGACCAAGTACTTTATTTAATCTATGCATCCTGTTAGATACAAACTCAGAAATAAGGGTGATCATATCTTAGCTAGTAATTCACAAAAATGTTGTCAGTCAAAATAAGAAATAGAAAGGACAGCCTGGAAAAAAATAACTTGTATGTTTAACCACAGATTGTTAATTTGTTTAAGTATTGTATTTTGCAACAGTAATTATTTTTTCTGTAGCGTATTAGTGAATTGAAGTTCTGTCATATTTTAGAAAATTCCATTATTCAGTAGGAAGAAAATCTTCAGAGCTAATATATTCTGAGTGTTATGGTTAAAAGGTACATATTATTCTAAGTTTTCAAATCTGAATATATTTTTAAAACTCAGGAATCAGTCATATATGTTACCATTCTAAGCAGGTGGAATTAAAATAGAGTAATCATATATAGTTTAACAGAGGTGAATATATTATTCAATGTTGACTTACAGTCTTATCATTTTATTTTAATTACTGTGAATATACTTAATTCACAAGAGATGTTTGAGAGATCAGGTTATTTAAAGGCTATAAAACCTAATTCCCGGGCCGGGCGCGGTGGCTCAAGCCTGTAATCCCAGCACTTTGGGAGGCCGAGACGGGCGGATCACGAGGTCAGGAGATCGAGACCATCCTGGCTAACACAGTAAAACCCCGTCTCTACTAAAAAATACAAAAAAACTAGCCGGGCGAGGCGGCGGGCGCCTGTAGTCCCAGCTACTGGGGAGGCTGAGGCAGGAGAATGGCGTAAACCCGGGAGGCGGAGCTTGCAGTGAGCTGAGATCCGGCCACTGCACTCCAGCGCGGGCGACAAAAAAAAAAAAAAAAACCTAATTCCCTATGTTCTCATGTAATAATAATAATCAAGGTGAGAGGCATCCTTGTGAAGTGAATGTTTCCATAATTCCTGTAAGCATGACACCAAAAGATGCAGAAGACGTCTTAGGAGAGTAAATTTTTCATGAAAATTATAATAATCAAAATGATAAAGCCATTAATCAAATTGGCTGCAAAAATGAAAGTCATGGTCAGTGAAAAGGGGCTGTTTTCTTTGTTTTCCTTTCTGTTATAGTGGAAATCAGGTCCTCCGATAGACCCAACAGGATACAAAACCTCCCTCACCCCAGAGGTGCCCGAGGACTGTCACCCGGCCTTAGAGACCCCACATCCTGAAAATATGTCTATTTGAGTCAGTTGAGCTATCCTAATTGTTCATTCCCTATGAAATCACTTTATCATATACTCTTTGGTCCAGGTTTATTTGTTTGCTTATTTATTTATTTTTGAGACGGAGTTTTGCTTTTGTTGCCCAGGCTGGAGTGCAATGGCACAATCTCAGCTCACTCTAACCTCTGCCTCCTAGGTTCAAGTGATTCTCCTGCCTCAGCCTCCCAAGTAGCTGGAATTACAGGCATGCCCCACTATACCTGGCTAATTTTTGTACTTTTAGTAGAGATAGAGTTTCACCATGTTAGTCAGGCTGGTGTTGAGCCCCTGAACTCCAGTGATCTGCATGCCTCGGCCTCCCAAAGTGCTGGGAAGTCCAAGTTTTTAAAATACAAACAAGACTGTTCTTTCCAGAGGTTTGTCATGGTGTCCAGGTCTAAAGTTGGCTGATGCTACCATTCCTTTTGAAATTCACTTACACTCACTTTCTCCCCTACCTTGGGTGTATGAAAGTAATGGGAGGTTAGCAGTGGCAAAAATGGAAGGTGAGGGCAAAAGCTGAGGGAAAACACATAGGTGGCCTACAGGAAATAATAAAATCCTTCAGGAAGCTATAACTATCCTCCCTTCCAGAAAGTATTTCTATCTATTTCTCAGCTGGTGTTTAATTTCTTTTTCTTCTTCTTTTTTTTTTTTGAGACGGAGTCTCGCTCTGTCGCCCAGGCTGGAGTGCAGTGGCACGATCTCAGCTCACTGCAAGCTCAGCTTCCCGGGTTCACACCATTCTCCTGTCTCAGCCTCCCAAGTAGCTGGGACTACAGGTGCCCACCACCATGCCCGGCTGTAGAGACAGGGTTTCACCGTGTTAGCCAGGATGGTCTCGATCTCCTGACCTCGTGATCCGCCTGCCTCGGCCTCCCAAAGTGCTGGGATTACAGGCTTGAGCCACCGCGCCCGGCCTTTTTTTTTTTTGGACGGAGTCCTGCTCTGTTACCAGGCTGGAGTGCAGTAGCGCAATCTCATCTCACGGCAACCTCTGTCTCCTGGGTTCGAGTGATTCTCCTGCCTCCGCCTCCCAAGTGGCTGGAATTACAGGCATGAGCCACCGTGCCCAGTCTAATTTCTTTTTGTTAGATTTCCTTCTACCATGTAGATGTTTCGGAAGCATGTTATACCTTCTCTAACAAGGTCACCAGCTCAGAGGAAAACCTGAGAATTTAAGGAATAGGCAAAGGCATCAAGTAAGAAGAGCTCTTTAACCATATGCTTAATAAGAGAAAACAATGCAGATTTCTCATTAAAGACCCCATTCACAATTGAGTTATCAGGATCTTCTGGGATCAAGCACAATGTGTGTAGAACCTGGTAGGAATTTCCTGGTCTTGAAATTGTCAAGGCATTGTAGATTCCCAGAACACAAATTTGAAAATTAGATGAAAGCTGCGGGAAGTAAGGACAGTTTCAGAGCTGCCATAGGTATGAGAAAAAGCAAAGAGGCTGCCAGCCCCAGTGAGAAAGCTTTAGAATAAGCCTTAGAATAAGCAGTGGAAGGAGAGGACTCTCCTGGTAACACATTATGAAAATGTATTGAGGGATTCCCCCAAAAGTTAAAACATGTAAATACTGGTCAGGCATGGTGGCTCATGCCTGCAATCTCAGCACTTTGGGAGGCCAAGGTGGGCAGATCACTTGAGGTCAGTAGTTCGAGACCAGCCTGGCCAACATGGCAAAACCCTGTCTCTACAAAAAATTAACCGGGCATGGTGGGGCATGCCTGTAATCCCAGCTACTTGGGAGGCTGAGGCAGGAGAATCGCTTGAACCTGGGAAGTGGAGGTTGCAGTGAGCCGAGATTGCCTCACTGCACTCCAGCTCAGGCAATAGAGCCAGACTCTGTCTGAAAAAAAAAAAGGAAGAAGAAAGAGAAAAATGGATACTGATACTGATCAAACACTAAGGCACTTGAATAGTAACTGATGTACCCAACTCTTAATGTACTGGGTTTTTATTATATCACTGTAGGCACAGGTGGATGTTCCAGTCATTTATTTTGTTAAATGTATATATTAACCACTTATTAATGGCGGGAACAAAGGGCCTCTGTCCTTGTGGGATTTACATTCTAGTCAGAAAAGGCCAAAATCAACCTTTTCAATACTGAAGGGCCAGATCGATAATGGCTTTGCAGAAGGACAAAGCCAGGTCAACAGTAGAGTAAAGCACCTTTTCTCAAAGCATACTTGGGAATTCCAGGGTCTTCGTGGCCTCTGTTGGGGACTTTCAAAGTCAAAACGTTTTCATAATAATACTAAGAGATACTTGCTTTCCCATGCTTTTTCTCACACGAATGTTGTTGAAGATTTCCAGAGACTACGTGGCATGTAACAATGTCATGTCCCTGACAGGTCTGGGAATGTGTGCTGCGTATTCTTCTGTTGGAAGCATTTTGAGTGACTAGCATCATGTGTAACCCAGATAAAATAAAGTTCTTTGGAGTCCTCTGTAATGTTGAGGGTTAAGAGACCAAGGGTTTTGAGAACCACTAGAATAAAGAATGATCGAAGGCCAGGAAATCCTCTACTGGGAGAAGACATTGAATCAGAGACCTGAAAGAAATCCACCAGCAAGCCATGCAGGTCATGGGGGGAAATGTGTGATGTGTGGGAAATCAAAGACTGATTCTTTAAATTCCTGTGTTCCCATTCACAAACTGTAGTGTTTTCTGAGTTTCACTTTTTCATTTTATTTTCTTCGAAACCGATTTGTGTTAATGTTTTATTTCTTTTCACAAGTATTGATAGTGAGAAATACGAATATATCAGATCCCCTTTAGACAATTTATGAAGAAATATATAATGTTTTTCTTCTCCATGTGCTACATTAATTTTTAATGGCAAATAATCTAAAGACAAAACTTTGTAAGGAATAGTAGGGAATTGGAGTGAGTGAGGAAAAGTACACTTCTGTGATGACAATATCATGTGCAATCTCACTCATGATAAAATTCTTTGGGTATACATTCCAAACTAAAGTTATATATTTGAGAGTTGTTTTTATGATAAATGTCAGTTTACTCATGTCTTCCATTTTACACCATTGTAAAGAAATCGAGTGACCTTTCATCCATGAAAAAGAATGAGTTCATGTCCTTTGCAGGGACATGGATGAAACTGGAAACCATCATTCTCAGCAAACTAACACAGGAACCGAAAATCAAACACCGCATGTTCTCACTCATAAGTGGGAGTTGAACAATGAGAACACATGGACACAGGGAGGGGAACATCACACACCGGGGCCTGTTGGAGGCTGGGAGGGAAGGGGAGGGAGAGCATCAGGACAAATACCTAATACATGCAGGGCTTAAAACCTAGATGGCGGGTTGATGGGTGCAGCAAACCACCATGGCACGTGTATATGTATGTAACAAACCTGCACATTCTGCACATGTATCCTGGAACTGAAAGTAAAATAAAATTTAAAAAAAAGGAAAAGAAGGTGAGTGACTTACTGTCACCAATCCGATATGTATCCATCTACAGTAGTCAAACTTGGAAAAGCATACTAATTAAGCCAAGGACATTGGTTAAGTCTAAATCAGTTTAAAAACTGAATGGGTACTTCTAGGTTCCTAGGATCATTAACGTTTTCATTTTCACATAAAGCATTACACATTGAAAGCAACTGACCAGATGAAATAGATATTCTGGAGACAGAGGCTTGGAAATGAAATTTAAAAACACACCTGCCCATAGAACAACTGCATCAACTCTGAAGGTTTCTTGCATAACAAGCCACTTGGGCTTTTTCTCTCAGTTGATTTTTGGAATGGTAGATGCACTAAACCACTGTTTTTAGGGGACCTCCTGAGAGAAACTCTTCCAAATGAGCTTTATAAGTTACTAATGAAGATCAGGACAAAACAACCACTTTATCACCAGTAGATATCTCTTACTCTAAGTACCTTTGTAAATGGGCAAGTTCTTCTGGAACCCATAAAGGTGAAACTGCTGCTACAAATGAAATCATTAGTAGTGAAATTTAAACAGAATATTTTTACTCTGCAGAGTTAAGTCTGATCAAAGTGCTTTGAACCTGTTTAACTCAGTTCAGTAATTTTAGAAATAATCAACAATTTTTCTCATTGATTTTGTAATCTCCAATAACCCTTTTGTATATAAGTTCTACCATCTGTTTCCTTTATTCTTACTTAATATTTTCTATTAAAATATTAGGAGGTGACGTTTATGCAGCAGTTTAAGTTAGAGAATGAGTTTTGAGGTTGATGGAAAAAAGAATTTCAGACTGAGGAAACGGAGAACTGTCTCTAAGTGCCAAAAGATTTTAGCTTCTCATCTATTTGCTCTGATATTAGTTTTGTTGTTGTTGTTTTATTGCATACAGGCCATTTTAATGAACTGTGCCATGTATGTCTTGTTTGTAAGATGAAAGCTTGCAGGTTGTTGAAAGAAAACATAAATGATGTGTGGGACAGTCCTGCAATAAGATTTTCAAGACCAAAAAAATCCCATTGAAGGTTTTATTATTATCAGACCATGTGGCTACGCAATTAGATAATCAGATAAGAATAACTGATATTTGTATAGCAGTTAAAATTTTTCCAAGCACTTGAACATCCATTATCTGCTTAGGTGTTCAAATTTGGAAAGATTAAAATTTGTCGTGACAGAATCCTGAAGTGTGTTTAAGAACACACATTCTGAAGCCAATCTGCTATTTTGTTTTAACCCCAGGCCCACCAGTAACTGTGAGGGCTCAGTTAATGGATCCCTTAGTTCCCTCGACATCAGTTGGAATGGTTCTACCTTCCTCACTTAGATGTCATTAAAATTCGATAGGTGAATAGATGGAAACTCCTCAGGACAATCCTTGGAACTTCCTAAGTACTCAAAAGAGGTTAACTGGTCATTACTGTCACTGTCATCATCATCTTTGTCATCATCATCTATGGTCAAATAAATATGAAAATGGGCTAGAGCCCAGGTCTGTGGATGTCCAGTCCTGGATTTTTTTCAACACACGTTCAGATACTCCATTAGTGCGGTTGTGACTTATAGAATAACTCGGGAATGCCACATTATAGATCTCTGGCCTCTTCTGTATTATTACAAAGTATATTCTTTAATTGAAGGTCTACTGTATTCTGAAGCAGATGTTCAGCTAAAGCAGGCAAATATTAGCAATTCCACATAAAGTCTCTTTAACACTATGCAAACAGAACAAGTGCACATAATCATGGAAACTCTAAAATACTCAGTTAATCTGATCAGAAGAAGCTGGCCATATTGTGTCTGTGTTATATATGTCTGTGTTGATATGACCTGTAAGTGGGCCTGAGTTTTTGTGCAGAAAATTAACATTTCAACCTCTACATCTTCTGAGATTGATTTTGTCCCACGAGTAGTGGACAGCGAGTTTCCTCTAGCCAGCACCTGGAATCTGTAAGCAGCAATTCACTGGAGAAGCAACAAAATCTGAGGCATGAAGCTTTCTCCTGGAAACAAGTGGATTTCTGTTTACACAGGACTTTTTCAACCTTAAACTGCTGATATGTATTTATGACTTAAAGAAACAGTGCTTTGATGGTAAATAACAGCGACTTTTGGACTTGGAGACAGAAGATAAGGATCCAGGCCTCTTCATGTTGCCATATGGGTGACACTGGCTAACAATTTAACCTCTCTCTGCCTCTGCTTGTACTTCTAGGACAAAAATGAAGATTATGCAGTTTTTTGTTTTTTTTTTTTCCGCAGGTTGCTGTGTAGTCTCTAACCAATTCATACATGTGAAAACATGTTGAGACATTGGTGTTACACTAAAGATCCTTGCTTCATATATCTTCTTAGGGTTAATGGGATCAACTTTGTAGTTCCCTTGGAATTTCTTCTCTCTATCCAGTTAAGACTAGTGGGTTTTGTTCAGAACAAAGACAGAAAACTGTCTTAAGCATTATCAGTTTATCAGGAAATGGTTTCACCTTCTCTTCCTGGCTCACAGGAGTGATTCATTTTGGGAAAACTCTTGGGCTCAGTTCTGAGGACTGTTCCATCATGGAGAAGGGTCAGAATGGCCAAAGAAGCCACTGTGACCCCTCAGGTCAGTGTCTCAAAGGCAAATGGGAGCATGGCTTCCGCTCTCTGTGGCCACGAAGGACATGATGATCCACTGCTGCCCACAGTTCAGATGTCTTCTAGAAATCATTGCATTAAAGATGCAATTTTTGACGCAGATGTTCTGCTAAAGCATGCGGTTTAATGTATTGCATTAAAGGTGCAGTTTCCCTGGGTGAAATGTTAGGGCCCAGCTCCTTTCTCTTCCTCTACCATTTCTTTCCACATTACCTGTGTTCTTCAGGTCATAGATTCCATAGGTTCAAGACCACAGCCTCGTTTTACCTCTAGCCCAAACAAGGCTTGATATAAAGTCAACAGTTCCGGAGAAAAAAAAAGTCATAATTTAAAGCCCAAAACTATAAATGCTTTTTAAATCCTCAGCAAATTTGTATTTTCTACCTCATTGCACAGTAATATTAATAAAGCTAATCGAAAGTTAGTTACATTTAAATTGTACTTTCATTATAAAGTAATTAAGAATTGTCCTAAAATTTTCACCTGTTTCATATATTCATATGTCTGTGCTCTCTAAAATTGGAATGAATAAATGAGACTGATTCAAAACCGGAAAAACATCATTCTAAAATGCGTACACTGTTTTGGCCATTGTCTTGACTGTTCTGTCCTTGCCAGGTGATATGTCAATGTTGTAATATTCTGATACATTGCTCATTGTTGCAATTACTTTTGTCAGAGTACATCTAGGTTTCAGTGCTTGAGATGTATGAATAGAGTAATGAGATAGAAAATCCTGGTTAGTTTTCATTGAGTACTGATCAAATACACAACTGATTCTATAAATGGTGACTAGATTTCATTATTCTATCATATATATTCTGGGAGCAAGTAAACCATATTTTTAATTGAAATTCTTTTGAAAAGGGACTTTACATTGTCATTAGAAGATCCTGTATAGACAGCATTTGTACGTTTCTGGAGATAATTGTATGAGTCTCTTCAGAATATACAAAGTTATTTAACTTGCTAACTACATATTCAAAAAAGTTCGTAAGGCAATTCCTGCATTCTCTTTGAAGGACAAATAATGAGGAATGCAACTGTCTGTTTTAAGATAATGCTAAACTACTTCCATGAAATTAAATATTTTGTTTATGTGTTTATTTTCTTTACTTCATTCTATTGATATTTCCAAAGGTCTGTGCGCTGTCGTATCTGCTGTAACCTTCTTTTAACCTTAGGATGCATTACTATCTCAAGGGGGAGGAGAGTATGGCCAATGCAAGCCATTATGCCCAGGTAGACTGTACAGAAAAGAAATAGCCAAGAAAGCCTCAGCAGGCAGCCCCGCATTGTCAGATAGAATGGTGACCACCCAGCTGAAAGGGCCTTTGCTTTTCCACCATAGCTCACTCCCACCATTACGATGTGACCTTGGGAGGGACCAAGGGTAAAGCCCTTAGCCACAGTTGCCACTGCCTTCCCAGGGCCCACCTCCTTCTCCTCCGCTTTACGGTTAGTCTCCACTTGCCCAGCCTCCAGAGGCTCTCCCATATCTCAGCCTGCCTGTCACTTGGACCTCAGACATTTTTCTTTGACTCCGCTGGGCCTGGCAGCTTCCATAGCAGTGATGGGGACAATATGTTACTGGCACCCAGAATCAAACTCTAAATGCATCTCCCCTCGGAGACTTCCTTATATTCAGTGATTTAATACCATTAGGATGGAATAAATGATTTTTTTTCCAGGCTATTGGAAACGTCACCATCTGGTACATACTGTTTTCTCAGGACTGGGTTTCTTAAAGTAAAAGTAAAAGGATTGCAATTGTACTTTTGTTATACTCTTCATGATGAAGTTGTGGGTGGATGAAAACACTTTTATTTCCTTGCTTACCTTTTTTCCAGAAACTGCATAGATTCCAAAATAACTGTACTAGTTAATTGGCATATTATTCAATATAAAATACTGATGAAAATTTATCTTCATGTTGTTTCAAATACTGACGAAAAAATATCTTGATGTTGTTTCAAAGTTCTGTCAGAAAATCAGAGGGATTGGGAAGGCTTTAAGTGCCAAAGGTTTTATGAACCAATGTTATTTAAAAGAGGATGCATTATTTTTATGAAAAGTGATCCACATCATGTCTCACTCAAAATATAAAGTCATGTTCCATTCTTAAAAAGAAAAAATAAGGAACTTGAAATCTGCTCATATGTATCAGAAGTGATACTGTTGTCTAAAACAGCCAAAGAGGGAGATCAAGAATGATTCAATGGTTATGCTATAGTCTAGATGTGTAGTATTACACTTGAATATGTGACTTTGTACTATGGTGCAAAGAAACAGGAGAAAACTTGTTTTGCCAAGTTTTTGCCACTAATACATTCTTCTTACCCCAGCCCCTCTCAAACATACACAGTAGAAAACAGCAAGCACATTTACTCTCCTCCATACTTATTTTATCCCCAAAGAGAGTATTAAATTTGTTCAAAGAAAATTTGCTTAAAAAGAAAAAGTGAAAATGCAAGGATCTCATCTATATAGAATATAAGAAAACAAAACAATTTCATATGCAACGTTTAATTAAATAAGACCAGAAACTGATTCTTCATCCCTTGTAATATCAGCTACATTTGTGGCACGAATTGGAACACTGTATGTTCTCTTTGTTCTCCTACTGTGCACTGCTGTGATGGGAAAGGTAAGCAGTCATCAGGGATGATGTGAGGCAACGGTGAATACCACATTGCACAAAGAGCTATTAATATTTTAAACACTGTCTACCCTTCAGGCACTGAGGTATTATATCACTATTTATACAATAGAATTTGTCAGTGATTGGAAGGTTTCGAGTGTTTTAGCATCTCAATCATTAAGTAGGAGATATAATTATATTAGCGAAATTAACAGGTACCGAAAAGTGGAGTTTTACATTATTTCAAATGTTTCTGATATTGTCTGATCCCAAAATAACTACTTGATTAACTGATTTGTCTCATAAGAAATGTCTCTATGTAGGTCAGGATGAGATCATTTGAAAAATCTACTCCTTTGAGAACTTTTAAACCACCACCAAAAAAAAAAAAAATCTCATTTGAGAGCTGGAGTCAAATTATATGGTCATTTTAGTTCTCAGAATTTTAAGCGTGGATGGCTGGAATCATGTGCATGTGATAATTCTAGGCTACTCTCAATAAATAATACATGTCATTTCTGCTTCACTGAGACTGTCACTGACTGTTCTAAATGACTTTCAATGCAGGGCCCAGCCTGCTCTCCCAGAGTGCACTTCAGCTCAATTCCAAACCTGAAGGGTCTTTCCAGTATCCGGCCAGCTACCACAGCAACCAGACCCTGGCCCTGGGGGAAACCCCCCCTTCACAGCTCCCGGCCCGAGGCACACAAGCCCGAGCTGCGGGCCAGAGCTTCAGCCAGGTACGTACCCGGTGCTGTATGGTGTCAGTGAACTCCAAGGGGACAGGTGGGGAACGGGCATGCAGTGGATGTGGAGGCCAAGCCTGCCTTTTTGTCAGTGTGTTCCTCAACTTGGGGGAAATGCCCTTTGGTGCTGTGAATGAAGGAAAGAAATAATAAAGTACAATTATGGAGTAATGCTAAGTTACAAACGTTTTCTTTAGAAATATCTATGTGTTGTTCATGCTGTACCTCTCTTATATGTGTTTCCCTATGTGACTATGTCAGTGTCCATCTAGTTACTCCCTCTATGTCTATATGTGATATCAATTGATATACATTCTGAGTTTGTGAGTGTACTCCGAAAAAAATAGAGTATTGTGTCTCCTAAAAAAAGCATGGGGTTCCTCTTTGGGTTTTTGATATAAATATAAAGAAACATACTATAAATGTGTAATCAGGTAAACAGAACTGTTTGGAAAATAATTGTGATGAGTTTAGGCATAGCTACATTTTGTGAAGTCGGATTTTTAAATGTGCTCTCAATTGTTTCTTTAAGGCATGTGCTTGATCTTACAGTTTCACTGCACAAATACATTAGCTGCAGTTAAAACCAACTCTTGGTAAGAAGAAGCAGCTGCCAATCTGGAAATAATTTTTTTTTCAAGAAAGATGCAAATGTTGTTATACAGAAGAGAGGAGAGAGAGCATGCTAATATTTTAGTTTTTATAATTTTGCGGTACCCACCAGAGTATAATTTTGATCATCCCACCAGAGTTGATTTATTGGAAGGCTATCTTGTTTTAAGCTTATTTTCAACAATATAAGCCCTTTTAACTTCTGTGCTTTTGCTTCTGAAGAACTGAACGCCCCACACCGTTTTCAGCTGACAAAGTTAGTTTCAGCCTTTTTGCATTTATTGGGCACTGTCTCTTCTAGGAACCCTTCCTCTGAAATGCTCATTATGCACCACTGGCTCTGTGACCCCTGAACCCATCTCTTTTACCAATTTATTGATGTTATCCATCCGTGCATTTCTCTAACTAAACTGAAAGCTACTTGAGGACAGGACTTTTTTCATCTTTGTATCAGAAGCACCTGACAGGCCACATGGCTTCAAGAAATGAATGCAGAGTTGAGAAGCAAAGAGGGTTAACAGCCTGGTGCAGGCATTACTACGTGCTCATTTATGTGACATTCACATTATTGAAGCAGGAGCTGAAAGTTTATTTGGATTTCCACTACTAACGTTAAATTATTGTGCCAGAAACAATTTTTAAAATATGATTACCTTCTTCAAGAAACATCCTCATTCATCAGAGGCTTTGTAAGTTTTACCTTCTCACACTGCTGAATGATAGGAATGTGGGTGAGAGGAACTGATAAAACATTCCACTGAGATAACGGGCCTGTCCCTCTACCCACATTCAAAGTTGCTTTAACGTTTAATCAGAAAGGATTACTAAGTTATAAAGACATCAAAGCTCTGTGTCTGAAGTCTTCAGAGTTATAGTTTGAAGACATCAATAAATGTCAATGTTCAAAGATATAACTGAAGTGTGAGGCAAATGTTACTGGTAGACTCACTTACGTGGCGGTGGGTAGGATGCACAAGTCTGAATGATCAAACCAGGAGTTGAAATGTTCTAATTCACGCTACTAACAGAAGGGAAACCATTGTGGAATATCTCATTTATTTAGCTCAGTGGTAGATATTGCTACTATAATTTACTTTAGCTGTGTGCCGAAGTATGAAAGACATGCTTATTGAATATTCTGTAGCGCCTGTGACTTCAATGTAATGTCAGAGAAACGTTCAACAAATAAGCCAGCATTTTCACTCTGTTTTTAGTGTTATAGCCTTGAGAGAAGGGAGGCCCCATTCCATTCCAATAATGACACTATTGTTCAGATCCCTCTATTTGAGTGGTATGATACTTTTCCTTTCAAAATTCTGATCAGTGTTGAATCTTACTCCTTCAAGCCTAGGTTAATTTTTACAATATCCTGTAATAATAAATTGCTACAAAGCTTAATATAATTCAAACTATGGCTAACAGATGTCAGGCCAAGTGAGTATGGTCAATAATCAATCAAAACAAAAATATTCTATTTTTTTTTTTGTCTAAAAAACTATGTAATTCTAAAGCAAAGCAATGATCTTTTTATCTGGTTCATAAATTTAAATGTAATTTCAAAGGAGTATTATACATGCTCAAAGATTCTAATTTCAGTATTTAAAAACCTCTATTCAGCATAATAAATGCTTATTCAGTGATCGTCACCAGGATCTAAAACAGGCCCTGATGATATGTGCGTAACCCGCATTGCCCCAACTCATCAGCCCAAAAGTCAAGCTGTAAGCCACCCAAATTGCCATAAAATATTTGTTCTCTGATGTCCCTCCAGCTAAAATTATTTAACATCATTCTTCTGAGACTTTGGATGAGTTCATGGAGCTGGTCCACAGGAGAGAGAGTGGACTACCTTTCCCATTGGGACCTCAAGGCCATTCTAGAAAGTGACCTGAGCTAACTTATAGATATCCTTTCCCCACTGCCAGCACTCTGCTCAGCTATGCCGCAAGCTCCTGCCCAAACCTTTCAACAAGTTGGTCCACAGACCCCTTCTTCTTCGAGGTCAACCTTCACCTTTGTGTTTCCAGGTTATCCTTTGATGCGTTCAAGACGTTTATCATGTGCCCACTGATGCCATAAGACTATGAGCATGGGATGGAGAAGTAAAGAAAGTAGACACGATCCCAGTCCTCAAGGAACTTCTATTCTAGCAGTAGGGATGGAGACTCAGAAAATCAGCACAGCAAATAAGTAAATTGCATAGTACATTAGAATGTGGTGGTTTCTATGGGAAGGAAATGGATACAGACTAGGGTAAGCAAGATCCAAAATACATGGGGGAGTGCAGCATGATAGGGACCTCGAGGAGACTTTTGGGCAAAGACATGGAGAAGTGGAAGGAAACTACATGGCTCCCTCTGCACAGCAAATGCAGTGGCCCCTGGTTGGGGCAGCCTGGCATGCTGACAGAGCAGTCATTGGTAGGATTCCATTTTGACTGGGAGTAAAGTAAGGAGCCAGTAGAGAATTTCAAGTAGAGGAACAACATGATCTACCTTATGTGTTAAAAACATTACTCTGTCATATAATAAGTGATATCCTATAGTTAGTTGCATTTAAGTATTTTTTTCTTCCTATTAGATTGCCCTGCTGCAAGAGTGAGAATGATGCTAAGACTTGCCTTCATATCCCTCATAATTGACCCAAGGTTCACCAGATATCCATCAGGGTTCTGCCAACACCAGCCTGTTGTTTTATAATTATTCTGTGCAGGTTTGTGGGTGGGCTAGAAGATAAAGAAGCTGGCTTTCCTCCAGGTTCTTCCTTCTTCCACTCACATAAAATTTCCATTGGATTATATGAAATGCTAAATATAAAACTTCTGTCAAAGAGGAGCCAGAAACCAACTCTAAACATGTTGGTTTTGCCCCATGTCCAAACATAAAATAGTTTCACCAAGCATTTTGTCCCCAAACAATAAAGCTATGCAAGAAATATGAAAATATACATCTGTAGACAGAGCACTGGCAAAGGAGTACACAAGCCTAAAGATTTCAAAATCTTTGCATATTCTCCAATAGAATCGAACAACGTGCACAACCACAGTCTTTGGGAAATGGCCTGCTTGAATGATAGATCTCTAAAGTAAAACTGAACAGTGGTAGGTGTTCTAGAAAAGCAATACACTTTTTGAGAAACAAAATTTCCATTTCTTTTTGATCTGGCTTATCTATTTAATGTTGTGCTGACTTTTATGTCTTAAAAGTCCTCGTTAATGCTTTATCATAATCATAAATACACCATCTGCTCACTTCTTTCAGAAGGAAATGGGTTCATTGTGTTTGGAACATTGCTTATTGGTACACACTCATGCAGGTGGATGTGAAGGCCAAGGGGATGGGGAAGTTGAAGGAGGAGCAAGTTTCCTTTAAACACCTCTGTCTTGAGTGTTGAATAAAAAGAGTAGTAAAGACAGCTAGTATAATTTCACTCCCATCTGCTTAATTATGAAATAAGTTGTTGTTAGGTAAAACCTGCAGAGAAAAGTTACCAATAAATTTGGAAAACACAAAAATTGCAGAGGTATTTTTAACATAAATGTATACATTATGCAACATTTAGAAGAGAATTCATATTGTTTCACATATTTTCCTTGGCATATTTGCAGGAAAGTGGCAGAATATTTGTTTTTAAGATAGTTTTAGGATGATTCTCTGTTGTGCATCCCTGTTCCTTGCTTTGCTTTCAAATCTTTTCTCTCCATTTTCTCTTTGAGGATAAGTATATTTAATTTGGTTTCAATAATGGAAACACTTCTCATGGCAGGGAGGGTGTATGTGTGTTTTGCTGTAACATTTTCTCTTCTGAGCAAATATTTGGGCTATTGCAGTTATATTAAATGAGCCTCTTGCTGAAATACAGTTCTGTGTAGTATATTTTTGCCAGGGCTCATGTAGGTTTTAAGAAAGAGTTTCCATCAAGAAATCTCTCCTTACATATTCTTTAAGATAAATTTATAAGTTACTTAAGTCATTGTTTATTTGTTTTCTATTTTCTTTCCACTGGTAGACTACAGAAATGGCCATATGAAATACTTTTCAGAACATTTACTGATAATGATCCTAATCAACTTTCATTAAAGGGAGGTCAAAGGGAAGGAAAAATCAGTACTCAAGGATGCAGAAATCTACGTCACCATATTTGCACTTGTGACTTAGAGACCTGGGGAAAACGAATCCATGGCCACCGCCTTCTAATTGCACTGGGCAAGACAAAATAATTTGCAAAATTTCTCTCTCTCTTGCTTTCTCTCTTGTTCATTCCCTCCCCATCCTCCATAATTTTGGGACCCTTGGGCAGAAAGAAAGCAGTGAGGGTGGTTTCTATTATTGTTTCCAGGGAGATCGTTGCTTTTACGGTCTTTTGGATTGGGATGTTCCCATCTGAGGAAAGGAACTTCTTCCAAGAACCTTGGGTTTTTAGTTACTTAAGTTCAGTTTGTTGTGGACACCACCTTTCAGTGTCAGTGGGATATCACCACCAGGTAAACCCAGCCCTTCTTTCCTCACCAACAGTAATGATGCCAGTGGTGATGACTTCAGGGAAGGTGTATAAACTGTGCATAGAAGCTGTCTCTTCTCTTATGTTACATACTAGCTTTTACCAAAACCAGCACCCCTCAAGAGAATCCTCAGACAAGGCCCTGGATGATTTTATTTAGTTATTGCCAAAATCAAACTTTTCTCACAGTACCAGAGTTTTCTTCCTTTGGAATTCAAGAATGGCATTCCTTTGGAAGATGGTTTGAAAAGAAAACTTGTCAACATTTTTTGAGCAATGGTGCGCATGCTCAGGCAAATTCATCACGTCCCAGGGAGTAAGTTCAAGACACACAACTTATTTGGGGAGGTAGATTTGTTTTAACTGCGCTATATTATAGGAACATTTCATATAGTCCTAAATATGATTGTTTGCATTTTGGAGTTGGTGATTTCTTCATGTTTCAAAGTTGTGAGAGTAAATCGCCTTGTCTGTCTTTGTGCGCAAGCCCAAAGCTCTAGACAAACTTACACTAGGAAAGTGCAACAATTTCTCAAAACTGTTAATCAGCAGCACAGAACTGGTATGATTCAGTTACCTTACCAGAGTGCTTTCAGTAGAAACGGACTTCTTTGAAGATGTCATCTTTAAGCCCTGCCCTGCTTTTTATTATGCAGGATTGATCCTGCCTTTCTTAACTCACTGAAGGATTACACTTTGTCATTGCTTTTACTTTCTCATGGCCCTGTCACAACTTAAACCACTCTGCATTGAGACATCTTCCTCACACACAAGCTCCAGTGTCTTCCTCCCACATCCCAGTCCATGGCCACATTCATGTTTTGACTCCTCTGTGGCCCTGGTCCTGTGGCCTGTGCCTTCCTCTGAATGTGCTCCCCAGCTGCACCTGTCATAACCCTGTGCTTGCCTGGGCACACTGCTCCCTGCGGTGACCTTAGGTGCCACCAGCCAATAGTATCTGGAAAAGGAAGACATCATTAGCAACTAGGTTTGCCAGTACGATTATAATCCCAGGAAAACAGAAAGGGATGAATACAGTGAATGGGGGAGCAGACTGCTGATCCCGTAAAGCTGGACTCAGGGAAGCCACAAAACAAGGACTCCAGTTCTCCATTCCTGACACTGTCGGCCTGGCTGCCCAGCATCCTGGGCAAATATGCCTCCTGTCCCAGAACTGGGGGCCTTGCTGACAATTTAAGAAAACTTGGCAGGTCTGAATGCATCTTCACAGGACTGCTTATAAATCATGGGCCTGCTTTATACAATGTGCTTTTGCTTAGTGACAGGGCTTACTCATGATTGGAAGTCCAGATTCCTTAGAGATTACAGGCTGTCAAGTCTCTTGTTCACTGGATATAAGCATTGGGGGAATTTGTTTTGTTTTGTTTGCACTGCCAGATCCCCAGAGAATGAGAATTGAATACATTTCCAAGTTCTGAGAATTGTCCCCTTATGACTCCTCTGCCATTCCTACGCCCTCCGTAGAAGATTCAGCGTGAAAGAATCTGGAAGCAAATGTGCTAGGCGCTAAGACCAGTGCCACTTTCTGGTTTAAGAGTGCCATATTCTCAGGGGCTCCTACTCCCTCAAAGAACAGTGTGTTCATTGTGTGCCAGACAGTATTCTGTACAGACAAAAATACGTCATCAATAGATCTCCAAAATAACGTCAAAGTAAAAATATTCCATATAAGGGAATTGTTGAGAGCTCTTCAAAAACAAACTCCTCATTTGGACATGGTGTAGACAGGTTGAGCATCCCTTGTTTGAAATGCAGGGGATCGGAAGTGTTTTGGATTTCAGATATTTGGGGGACGAATATAGAATACTTGAATATCCATAATGAGATATCTTGGGGATGGGACAGCCCCCCCAGTCTAAAGAAGAAATTCATTTGTATTTCATACATAACTCATAGCCTGAAGATTAGTTTATATGACATTTTAAATAATGTTGTACATGAAACAAAGTTTATGTACATTAAACCATCAGGAAGCAAAGGTGTCAGGTGTAGAATTTTCTACTGTGACATTCATGTCAGTGCTCAAAATGTTTGGGATTTTTGGATTTCAGATTTTGGATTTTCAGAGTAGGGATGCCCAGACGGTAGTATGCTCTTGTTAATGGTTTATTGAGTCAGTGAGTAAATTAATACGTCAAACTTGCGTACTGTTAATTAATGGCTGTTGGAATAATGTACATATTCCCTAACTTCCCATTTCAATATTTTTTATACTATACTTTGTAAATACATCCTCCCCTTAAACAGTTCTATAAAATAGGTACAAATGCATCTACAATTACACAAGAGGCCTCAATATACCACTAAGTATACTCACACACACACACACACACACTGTGTAATGTAAAAATTGTGACCCCAAATATATCCTAAATCTGACCCATCTTCAACATATGTATACAGATAACATAGTTTGTGATAGCTTTGATGAGTTAATGTTCCATATTTTTCTTGAAAAAGTTCCCATAGGAAACAAGAACTGAACTACACTTAATGTACACCACACTCTGCCTATCAGAAACTGTTTAATCGGAACATCTCCTTGATGGGGTATTTGTCTGTGAACATCCTGCTTCCTTCTCCATTTCTCATAAATGGGTTCCTCATTTTGAAGGAGTGGGAAAGACAAATAAAGTTGCCCTCCAGGCTGAGACTGATCCAAAGAGCTGAGAATGAAGACAGAGTCAAGAATTGTCTCTGCCAACAGCTTAGATTGTGTGACCAAGGATGGGGTCCAATCTATTGCAAGTATATCTAAATTTGTTATATCATTATTTTTATTTTCAGAGTCACCCATCAGTAAAAAATTATTTCAACTGTCTTTGCATGTGTACACATTTCCAAATATCCCCAAAGAAGCAGTGTGTAGTAGTCTTTAGTTTAAAAAAGGAAAATGAAACTTTATTTGAATTCTACCTTTTAAATCAGATTTGCAGCTTTATAGTGCTAACATACTTTTATGGTAGAATTGAACTTTCGTGACACTAGTGAATGACAAAGTGAATACAATTCTGTATGTGTTGAAGTGTGTTTCGATTATTTCTAATGCAACGATGGGTAGTAATAAACTATCCTATGATTGTGCAACAGGCTTGAATGACAGCCTCAGGTATCCTTAACTGACAAAGAGTTACTAAATCAAATTCGGTAATGAAAGAAAACATAAGCACAAGGGTGAAAAGAGACTCCCCAAAATTTTGTTTTTATTTAAATGATGCTACAAAACAAATTCCTCTGTTTAGCCAAAGAATAATTCTTAGGCATTTATTACTCTAAAAGCCATTGGAATGGAGTATAGCACCTCTGGATTATTTATTGTAAACTGCAGAGGGGCTTAGACAACTGTGCTGTCCAAGAAAGTGGCCGCTAGTCATGTGTGGATGTTTAACTTAATTAAAGTTAAGTGTGTACTAAAGTTCCTCAGCTGATTAGCCACATTTCAAGCTGTCAATCGGCCGGTGTGTTCAGCGGTGCCATATTGAGCAGTACAGATTGAGAACATTCTATACATTGTAGAAAGCACTGCTGCTAACTCAACCAGTGTAGCTGGTGCTCCTGAGAAGGCGCTCTAATTGACGATGGCTTCTTACACAAATGGATTCAGGAGGCTTTTTTGGAATTGCATTTTAGTACATAGTAGACAATACCACTTACTATGTTAAACAGTATATAAAATTTTATTGTTTATAGTTTTCCTTTTTTCATGCCAAAATTATTAGCACAATTTTACCAAGATCCTATAATATCTAAAAGACTTTCAAATTGGTTGCTCTGGCTTTTCAAAATATCTACAGCTCATGTGGCGGTTCTCAGGGCTTCTACAGATTTGGGGTCCGTTTAAGAAAACATAGGAGACAGTCATATTCAGCACTTAGTACTCCTGAGACTAGATGTTTGGACAGATTACAAGAAAAATAAAATATTTGTAAAAAGTATTAAGGTTTTCACAGGATACATGTTGTTCTAATATTTAGATATTAGAATGAATCCTGACTTAATATTCTCATTTACATTGGTATGCTTTAGTTAGTATTTTTTAAAATTATGCTATTTGATAATGGCATCATTAGTATACGCTAAGGTTGTTTTATTAACGTTACATATCCAAGATATAACGAAAAGTTTTTGTTTTGTTGTGAACAGGGAGCAGAGAGTGCTCCTGAAACCTTAGAGAAAGGGTTCTTCCTGCTCACTTTGTTCCTGTGGGAAGGGTTTTCAGAAATTTTTGTCGGACGCTTTTCCATCACTTGCCAGCTGTGTTCTGCATGGCTGAGTGTTGCTCAGGCCCCAGTTGATAGGGAACCCCGGTAGAACTTCAGAAGAAAAATGTCTGCAGCTTAGTGGTAGCTCTCAAAGCAGCAGCATCTGTCTGCTCTGGGAGACTGTTAGAAATGCAGACTCTGGGGCCCACTCCTCACCCTCCAAATCCAAGTGTCTTCTGGAGCAGCGTTGGCAAACTTTGACCAGCACCATCGTTACCCGGAGTACTGGTTAAAACCCAGATCCCTTGGCCCCTCCCCCAGAGTTTGTTCAGTTTACGGTGGGGTATGATTCCGATTGCTCTGATTCCTCTAGAATTTTGTTTGCAATGTGGTTTGAAAAGACCATCCACAATGATGCTGCAGCTGCGGGAACAGGGACCTCCCTTTGAAAACCACTGCTCTAGGGGGGACCTGGGACTCATACTTGGTTGCACAGTGAAATCACCTGCTGAGCTTCCCAAAAAACCTGACCTATGGGTTTCACCTTCAGGGATACTGAATTAAATGGCAATGGTAAGTCATGAGTATTGAGATTTTTTTTAAAGCTCCCCTGGAGATGATAATATACAGCTAGATTTGAGAAACCCAATCTATGTAATACATGTTTCATGCTCAGAGCTGCCACTGGGAGAGAAGCAAAATTGCATCACAGCCACCCCCTGGATGACTCTGGATGAAGCTGGACTGTTTCTCTGGGGTTCAGAGTAAGCACACCCACATCTGTAGTGTTTGTGCCCCATCCTCCACAGCCTTGAGACTAACTTGAGGAACCATTCCACAAATATTCCTGGAGTCGCTGCTAGGAATCAGGCCCTGTTCTAGTTGCTGGGGACACATCATTGAATAAACTCGGAACTTACATTTTACTTGCACTCTTAAAGTTAAAATAATCGCTTTATGGATTGCATGTGTGTATAAGAATATTTAAAATATATGCACCGTGCATAAATACATATGCATACACATACACACACTGCATAGAGAATGTCTCTCACCAAAGTGTTTATCTACCTCCTATGCCAGGCTACTCCTAATAGAGAATTTTGATGTTGCTCAATTAACTCCCTCTGATCTGCATATGAACTTGACATCCCAGATGAAATTTGGAATGCCTGTGTATGTGCACCGAAAGTGCCCAGTCTATTATTTGCCAATTGCCATTCCAAAACGGGTAGAGAGGCATAATTGAAACTTTTAATGGCTAGCATCTGTTCAATCTTCTCTTCCTCCCTTCCCTCCATCTCTCTCGAGTCCTCCTCCCCACCCACCTCCCACCCCTCATTTCAAAACCCTCCTTCCTAGCTTCTCTCCCACTCTGTATACAATCCTATTCCCTTTTCACACCAGCAGGCTCTCAAAATCCTCTCTGCTCCCCCGGGAAAGCCTGGAAGATCTGAGACCTCCTGCCCAGAAGTGGTTGACAATGTAGTGTTTTCATTCGAATGCAAATTTGTCTCTGGACAAGATTCAAGGAAAGTGCTTTCCCCTCCAACTGTCTCTCCAGCTCCTCCCCAGCCCTTGTTGTCTTTTGTGTTCTTGTAAATAAATGAGAGGCGAATGGCTTTCAATTGGAAGACACAGCTGCAGGGGGCTCTTAAAGGGAGCTAGAGAGAGAAAGATGCTGAAACATTGGGCGCCCAGCGTTAAAATCTAGAAAAGGGAGGCTTTTTAGTGTTCTCATTTCCAATTGCTCTAATTCCTCTAGAATTTTTTTCATGCTGAAAAGACGAAGCGAATTCATTCTGACTTAATATTTTTCCCTCCGTTTAACTTTTCGTTGTCCAAAAAGAAGAATCCACGCGACAATCGCAACAGAATAAACTGTAAGAAGTATGTTTATTCTTGACGCTCTCCAGATAAGTCTGTAACTCGGCCAATCTCGGAGGTAGAAAGTGTATCCAATGAAATGACCTGGGGCAAGGGTGGGGAGTTGGGGGACGGAAAAAGATTTACTGCCTGAATTTCTCATTAAAACTAACAGATCGTGATTGCGACCAGGGAGATCATGATTGCCCTGTCGGGGGGCCTTTAAAAATCTTTATGTGACAAATGCGATGCTTCTGCTATTCCCGAAATAACATCGACATGTAAGCAAACACAGGTCTCATTTGTCAAACGTGACTTCCCTCCAGTAGTCAGCTGGCCTGTGCCAGTGTCGGGACAAGAAATCCGCCCCAGGAGAGTTTGGGGCGCAGGTTCGCGTCCAGTCCTGAGCACCGCTGGGCTCGCAGAGCCACCGGGCACCCGCGGCATCCCCGGTGTGCCCCTACTCTCGGGGCCGGGCTGGGCCGGGTGGGCCGTGTGCTTCTCCCTCGCTAAGTGCGCGTGTTCTCTCCTCTCCCGGGCACAGGGCACGACCAGCC
>NW_012116566.1:4089228-4152099 GCF_000951035.1 Colobus angolensis palliatus
TACGCCGCGCCGCGCGGCTCCTCGCCCAAGCAGTCGCCCAGCCGCCTGGCCAAGTCCTACAGCACCAGCTCGCCCATCAACATCGTCGTGTCCTCGGCCGGCCTGTCCCCGATCCGTGTGACCTCGCCCCCCACCGTGCAGTCCACCATCTCCTCCTCGCCCATCCACCAGCTGAGCTCCACCATCGGCACGTACGCCACCCTGTCGCCCACCAAGCGCCTGGTCCACGCGTCCGAGCAGTACAGCAAGCACTCGCAGGAGCTGTATGCCACGGCCACCCTCCAGAGGCCGGGCAGCCTGGCAGGTAAAGGCTCGCTGCCACCTGGCGCGGCTCACCTGGGCGCGTGGCGGGGGCGCGGAGGCAGCAGCCGGCTAGAGCAGAAGCGAAGCCGGGAGCGCTGTCGGCCAGGTTGCAGTAGTGACAGGAGATAGAGAACGCCAGGGCTTCCCTGGGACAAGTCAGTATCTTGCCTACAGTTTGTCAGTGACTTCTCTTGGGGAGTAATGTGGTGTCTCCATCTCTAACACCTGTCTCACTCTCTTCTCTCCTCTCTTCTCTCTCTGCCCTCTCCCCAGTCTAAAGACTAAATCATAAAAGTAATACACATTTAGGAAAGCATTCCATAGACCTGTTAATGGTATCCAGAAAAAAGCAAAACAAGTAACATTTGCAATATTGACAGGGTCACCTTTAGTTGTCTCCATTTCATTGTGGAAAAAGTAAGGGATTTTCCCAAATTAGACGTTCAGCTTACATAGTTTTCAATGGTAGTGGGGAAATAACGAATAATGAATTGCCTTAAATTATTACCCTTTTGTTGTGGCTGGAATTTATTTACATCTTTGCTAAATTAGTTATTGGGAAAACTACTGGACTCTCCCATACCTGCCATTGGATGTACTTGGGTCCTAACACTTGGGACAAAGTCAGCAATGATGAAGTCCCTTGAATTTGTACCTGCTTTATTACAGAGAGGGAGGGGCTGGGTTGGGGGAGACAAACCTGCTTTCCTCTGCCAATTTAGAGGAGGTGACATTTCTGTGGTCGTTATGCCCGTCAGCGACCAGGCTGAGCTGGTGCCTCTCTGCTGTTAGCACCATATGCTCAGCTTAAACAAGACACCATGATTGAAAGACTAATGTTTTGTCTTCTGAAACACCTGACAACTAACCCGGATTTATTGTGAATTTTTTTCCCTTAGAGAAGTATTTGGTAATTGTGTCACTCTAGTAACAGATGCTGTGCTCATATGCTTCCTTTCTTGACACAAATAGATGACTGTGAAGATAAATAGGATTTGAAAAAAGGAACCTGTTGCATGCACAAGGCAGGTGGCCAAGGGCTTCTTTAATTCAGCACAGTAATTGCCAGTGTGGACTGGCCTGGACTGACAGGATTCAGGCTGGAGTGCCGCTGCCCACAAAATTGTGCTAGCTACATTTACTGAAATGAAAATATTCTCTCACTCACTGCCTCTCTCTCTTAAATAGAATTTTTGAGGTAGACAATTATTAGTGCCAACCAAGTGTGAGTACCAAAATCTTTATGCTGTAGGGACTCAGGAGTAGCGATCTGCTTAGAAAAGGGGGCGGGGGAACATGTACTGAAACTTCATGTATATAATTCTGTAAAATAAGTTACCAGATCATGTCAAGAAGTGGGAGATGGGTAGAGTTCTTATGAGACTCCATGACACCCTTCTCAGCCATGCCCACCACCACAGAGAAGAGCAGACTGAGGTGCCGGGTGTCCAGGTGGCCTACTATAGGCCATTTCATTTCTTATACTTACCTCATGAAAGAAATCAGGAGTCTTAGCTTCCAGTTCTTTCTCCCACGGGTGATATGTGTAGACTTTTGCATGTTCTACTCTATCATTTCAGTAGCAATCGAGAGGGTGACCACATGGCTGAAGATACCTGTGGAGAGGTTAGGGGAGGGTGAATGGAGCTGAATAGAGCCAACAGCTCCTATCATTGCGTCCAAGAAGGGGCTGTAAAAGTACATTGTAAAAATAACTTGTGTTGCACTTGGGTTACACTGTGGCCCAGGTAAGGTATAAGGGACAAACCCTGTGCTTCTGAGAGATTAGGAATATTGGAACTCCGAGACCCCCGTGCCTTATTTGGTTTGCTTGATACCATTTGAGGTGTTGTGAAGTTGGGAGCTACTTGGTTTGCTAGTTGAAAGAGCACAGTTAGGTCACGATGGCAAAACAGCTTTTGGAATTTCGGGGTTGTGATTTTAGAGATTTGTCACTGATGACTAGGAAGGGTGGATACAGGATAAGTAGTGACTTTCACTAATCCATCATTCTGTACACACACACACACACACACACACACACACAGAGTCTCACTCTGTTCGTTGCTCAGGCTGGAGTGCAGTGGTGCGATCTTGGCTCACTGCAACATCCACCTCCTGAGTTCACGCAGTTCTCCCGCCTCAGCCTCCCAATAGCTGGGATTACAGGTGCCTGCCCCTCTACCTAGCTAATTTTTGTATGTTTTGTAGAGACTGGGTTTCACCATGTTGGCCAGGCCAGTCTCAACCTCCTGACCTCAAGTGATCTGCCCGCTTTGGCCTCTCAAAGTGCTAGGATTATAGGCCTGAGCCACTGCACGTGTCTACCTTTGATAATTACCTTTAAGCACCTTTTATGTACTGCCAGGGTTGAAGTATCAACCCAAATCCCTGGCCTTGTTTCAAATGAGGAAGACAGAAAATTATGAAAATACTTTTGATAGATGGGCAGGGAAGGCTCTAATTAGGAAGGGACTTTTTAATATATAATTTCCAACTTTAATTTTAGATTCAGGGGGTACCTCTCTGGGTTTGTTAGCTGGGTATATTGCATGATGCTGAGGTTTGGAGTACAGGTGATCCTGTCACCCAGGTACTGAGCATAGTACGCAGTAGTTTGTTTTTTGGTTTCCAGTGATGCCATTAGTTAGTACACAGTACTTATACAGAAGGTAACTTTGAATCTGTCCTCACATAGGTGAGTGAACTGGCCCTATGACTATCTGGGAGAAGGTTTTCTAAGCAGGAGGAACAGCAAGTTCAAGGGCTTATAAATGGGGGTGTGTCTGATATGTTTGCTGAGTAGCAAGGAGACCAGGGGGTTAATCAGAGAGAACAAGAGCAAACACATGACTTGAGGTCAGCGAGGTGGGAGTGGAAGGCCAAGTCTGAGAGGCCTTGTACTTTACATATGTTACATAAATAATGTACTTTACATACGTTACATAAATAATGTAACGTATGTAAAGTACCAGCACGTTTTCTGGCTCAATAGAAGTTAACTGGTATTAACCTAAGTAATACCTACCACGCTACCTTGGGTGTGCAAGGAAGAAGTCATCCATCTTTGCTTCAAACATAGAGCAGGTTTATTGAATCCCAAAACATGTCAGTGTCTGTGTTGGGCATATGCAGATGAGTGAGGCATAACCCCTGGTTTCAAGAGACCTACCTTCAGACTAGACACAGGACTGGTCAGTTTTAAACCCAGTGCAGAGTGAAATAGAAGCTAGTTACTATGGGAGCATCCTAGCGGAGCATCTTGCAGTGGGGTTCAGTGTGCACCCGGCATGCTTCCTCGATGAGGCGGTCCCAGAGCAAAGCTGTAAAGGAGCAACTAGAAAGAACAGTAGCCAGAACAAAGTCAGAGTTGAGAGGGTGTGTGGGGGGTGCAGGGAGGCAGGGGAAGATAACCAGCAGCTCAGTGTTTCTTGAGCAAAGACAGAGTGGTAGGAGTGGTGAGACATGAAGGTGCAGAGGGAGGTAAGGCTGCTGCATCCCACCGTAATGGGCTTAGCATTTTATCCGTCCAGCAGACAACTGACATAGTCATATTTGCTTGTTAGAAACTTTGTTCTGGGAAGTATGTGGAGGCTGGAATTACAAAGAAAAAATGGGCAGGGAATCACTTTGGAAGCCACTGAAATAGTCCTCCACTGCTTCTTAAAACTCGTTCTCGTTTGTTCTGAAATGGGACAATACAAAAATTATCACTTATAAATGGTTGAGAAAAAAGGCTAGTCAGCGACATAACCTACTTTTTCTATTTTTTCCTGACCCAAAGTTTGGTTAATTTAATTTTTTTTATAAATTAAGAATTAAATGTATTATTTTAAGAAATCTCATGTAGTCTCTAGCAACTTAATGAGGCAGACATGATTTTTACCCCCATTCTACAGATTTGAAAACTAGAATGTTTGCCCAAACAGTACGCTTGCCCAAAGTTACTTGTCTAGAAATGACAGGGATGTGATATGAACCTATGTCGCTTTGACCCCAGAATCTCTGTAGTCTTAAATGTACGTGATGCATAGTTAGAGGTAGTATATTTTTGTGTCAGTGGAGAAAAACACGAAGGATGTAGAAATGCAATATAAGTTTTCAGCTTATTTAAGTGACTCATTTTCAAGAAAGTAATAATAATATCTAAAAAAAATTGTCAACATCCTATTGAATGTGTGACTGTAACTTCATCGGTACCAATTTTTGTTCACTTTTACAAAGAAAATGACATAATCCTTTCACTTTGGGGATTTATAGCTAAATTAATCCTGTTTTGAAAAGAAATACGAGTTGTAAATATGCATTAAAGTTAAGTCAAACATCAGAAACTTATTTTGAGGTAAAATTGAAATGAATGAAATGGAGACTCTTAACCAATGATTTTGATCAAAATTGACCTAATATGGAGAGGAGTTTGGTCAAGGCGTGTCTAACTTGTCCCCCATTCAAATGGACCTAAAACTCAGTATTTAGAGTGGATTGTGCACTGTAAACGCTGAATCTTTACTGTTTAGAGATTTCAGACCCATCCCCTGAGTGGTTAAGGCTTCCAGGTACACTTTATATAAGGAAGAAAAAAGAAAAAAAAGAGTCTAATCCTAGATGAAAGCTTTGCAGTCTCTGCAGTGAGGTTCGCAAAGGACTTGTGAAGTCTACTAGGGTAATGAGCGAGTTTGTTTAGGCCAGGGCTCCCGGGATGGGGTCAAAATGCAACTTGGTATCTGGCTTCTGCTGCTCCTTTCAATTCATTTTGGAAAGCTGATCTTCCTGTGCTGTGGACAAGCATTGCACAGTTCTCATGAACGTTCTGCTCACTCTAGTGCTAGATATTTAGATTTTCCCACCAGCACTTAAAGTTAAAAAAAAAATTCCAGTGTAGATATACTAATTAGAATATGATCAACCTGTGATGTCAATCAACTTTAACCTTTTAAAGGTAGTTAAGGCTGACTTGCTCTCAACTGGAGCTTCCGTGGGTTCTTTCGAACTAGACCTAACTGGGCACTCTCCTAATGACAGCGACTCATTGCCTTCCCTTCTGGCCATGCCTCGGGGCTCCAGCCCCTTCCTCATAAGCATTAGGAACCCAGTGCCTGCCCCGGCCATCTTTAAAATCAATGCAATGTCGGTCTCCCTTCTGCGTGGTGCATTCTTGCATCCTACACCCCCACACACTTGGGGAGTGAAATCCACACACCAACCATCTCCTGCTTCCACCAACAAAGCAGTTATTCAGCCAGCCACTTACCCTCTGGAATTCTGGGACCCCATGTTATAGTAGGGAATCCATTCCTCAGTGGCTTCGTGCAAGCTCATCTCTCTGGAATTCCTCACCTCCCAGGAAGGCAGACATGAAACCTCTTCAGCAAACCTTCCATCCTCTGTATATGCTAAGCCCAGTCTAATAGCGTTCATCGGCCTACAGGTCTGGAACTCGCAGAAATGGTAATCAAACATTTCTTTTGTACATTCATTTGATATAGCACCTCTATTCAACTTACCTTCCTATCCAATTTCTATCCAACTGATGTCCAGGTCAAACTGAAGTGGAAACAGTGCAATTTTAACACTGCCATATGGCAAGTTAGTGCCTCAGCCCAGAACTAAGAGTTGGGATGGCTAGGTGGCCCAAAAGGTCTTCCTGGTGTCTTTCATTTTTGTTTCCTTCACAGAAGTTAATACCTACCCTTCTTTTCCTACCTCATAGCAGCCTTGTAAATCAAGTGGCGGTAAAGAGACCCTTTTTTTGTTCTTTGGTAGGAAAGTGGCATCTTTGTATAGAATTCTGTGAAAGCTTTTCTAATATTATTTCTTTTATATGATTTTGATTATGCTTTAACTGAGAAAACATGCCCTAAAAAAATGAAAACTACCTAAGATAATTGTTCAAGATAGCATCCTCTGCCCACTCGTTGTTTCCCCTATTTTCCAGACACCTCAGAAAATAAAAGTACAGGAATACAATAGGGAATGAAGTCACAAAAGAGACAAAAACACAGAGGCTGGGCGCAGTGGCTCACACCTGTAATCCCAGCACTTTGGGGGTGGGGGGAGCAGATCATGAGGTCAGGAGTTCGAGACCAGCCTGACCAACATGGTGAAACCCTGTCTCTACTAAAATACAAAAAATTAGCCAGGTGTGGTGGCACATACCTGTAATCCCAGCTACTCAGGAGGCTGAGGCGGAAGCATTGCTTGAACCCAGGAGGCAGAGGTTGCAGTGAGCCGAGATCGTGTCATTGCACTCCAATCTGGGCACAGAGCAAGCGTCCTTCTCAAGAAAGAGAGAGAGAGAGAGAGAGACACGAAACCACAGAGACCAGGGTTTCAGTGTCGCCAACAAGCAAGCCAAGTGAAAAATTTCTAGAAAGTAGAGTGACAAACAATTAAAATATAGGAGTGTTGTCTTTTGAGGATGAGCTGTCTGGACTTTGGAGGTGGGTCGGCTGTCTTCTGTGAATTCCTGGACAGGCCCAAGGGTCAGAGCCGAGCTTGAGGGGGTGGGCCTGGGGAGAGATGGGCTGAAGATGGAGGGATTACTTGAAAGTCAGCGTTCAAGACAGTTCTAAGTTGGCACCCCCTGACAAACATCTCTCCTACCAGAATGGTGACCCTGTAGCCAGTGCTTACTCTAAGAGGTGTTCTCTTGAAGAAACTTCGAGACTTCTGTTACAGATGCTGGTTTAAATTAGATAGTACAGTCGTATGGAGTGGTAAGGAAGTCGGGACTGCTCCCCGAACCCCCACCACTCATTCTGAAGGAAGACTGCCAGTCTGAATGCCCTGCCTTCCCCTCCAGAAATTCTAACTCAAGAATGCACAGTGGCAAATGCTGCCCTTGACACTGTGGAAAGAAGCTGTCACTGGGTTTTTCTTTCTCAAATATGATAAATTATCAAAGATTACTGAGGAATTGGAAAGAATTAGTGGCATGAAAAAGAGAGACCAAAATAGAAAATTGATGTAGAAAAGGGAAGTCAGTATTTATTTCTCTTTAGAATAAGAAATACACACACGCAGACACACACACATATATGAACACACACACACAAAGGCATTTATCATTCAGGTCTTAAGCTCAGCTGGTTAGAAGCAGATAATGCCACAGTTTTTTCTGTGGCTGAGTCAGGGTCTTAGTCTGTTTAGGTTGCTATAAAAAATATCATAAATTGTGTAACTTACAAACAACAGAGATTTATTTCACCTAGTTCTGGAGGCTGGAAAGTCCAAAACCAAGGTGCTGGCAGATTCACACCATCACATTGGGTGTTAGCTTTCAGCCTAAGAATTGAGGGGCGAGGAGAGCACAAACATTTAGACCCTGGTAGTCAGTTCGCTTGTTGTTATTCACATGACCAAAAACAGTCCCCTTCCCCCAACTTGGAAGCTTTTTTCAGATATATAATATTTACTGTATGTAGTCAAAACAAATTGACTTTCTGTACTAGAAAGCATCACTAACATCACTAGGGTACCATACCAGTTGTTTGTTTAACAGTATATTCTCTGGATAATGATAACATTTGAAAAAGGAGGTGGGAGAATTTTAGCTATAGATTGGTTTCATCAGTTTTGTATTGAATTAGAAAATTAATGTTTTAATGAATACAACTGCTATTCAAATGATTATTATATGTACATAACCCAATAAATAATTGATCTTTAAAATATAAGTGCACACGCACACATATTAAAGCTTTTGAGAGGAAAAGAATCAAAGGAAAATTTGAGTTCTCCTTAGAACTGTTGATTACACAACAGACTTCCTCTCTTCTCCAACTCGTTTTATACGTGCTGAATATTATGTTGAACAAAATAATAAAAATTAGTAAAATGTTGATATAGAGAGGTTATAAAATGTAAGTACAGAGAATTACTGATCTGTGAGGCTGTTTGTCGTTTCCTCCCTTTAAATTGTGTTGAGAGTTAGGGTGTCTTTTTCTTCTGGAGTTATGACAGAGGTCATTCTGTGAGTGTTGGTGAAAGATACAGTAGAAAAATGATATGGGGAGAGTACATTTTAAATTTGCATTTTAGAAGCTAAATGTCTAATTGTTTAAAGGGAATTTGTGCAGCCTACCTATGACCTATCTATCTTACACAATCTGAGGAAAAAGGCCTCTGTTTAGGATGTTGAGATGTAAAACATCTTAGTTTACATGTTTTTCAAAATATTGAACCCATTTACAAAGACAACTGCATGTTTAATCCTATTCTTGCCTGTTAAGCTTATTCTAGTTCATACCTTGAAAAGTTCATCTGTACCCCTTTGATGGGCAGAAGCCACACAATCAAAAGTGAACACTTAGCTTAGTTCCCACAGCAGTCAGCACTCTGGAAAGCAGAATGGAGACTTCTGGGCTCCCTGAAGCTTCAGCCCACAGGTCTGGCCTGCTTTGCATCTTGATGTAACAACAACAACAACAAAAGTAGATTGGGAGCACCTTGTTCTGGATTATTTCCATGGAAATATTCATAATGATCCGTAATAATGAGGTCTGGAAGCCAGACTCCAGATGCACTGTTGGAATATTGCGCTGATGGGGTACTGAGACGCAGCTGTTGAGAAATAAAATGCCACTCGTTGGTAAGGAAGAATATCTGTGTGAATATGGCCATTAAAACTCTGGTAAGTGACTAATTAATAAAGTACCAAGTCATAGATTGCCCTGCATCTGTAGTTGATCAGGACAATCAGAAGTTTCTGGTAATGAAGACTCTGGACCCACTCCTCCCAGTAGCTGCCAAAAGCTACTCCCAGGGACGAGAAGTAGCTTGAAACAAATCTTAAGTACAAGGCTTCTCCCGGGTAAAAATTAACCTTCACAGATTAAATTTCTTTGCATGCTTATGTCAAAAGACTTCTGTTACAAGTCTGAAGTCAAATTATGTTGCTCTTCTGTACAAAGATATTACAAATTCCAAATTTTGATCACTCCATAATTTCCTATTCTACCTGGTCTCAGCTGAGAAGGGTTTAGGGTGCCTGGGTAGAGTCTTTCTAGGGGTCTTTTCCCTATCTTCAGTCAGGACTGTCTCTCACTCAAAGGGTATGACTACCGTAGTTCTTCACAGCAAGAGTTCACAAGACACACATGGTTGTCACAGCACTGACCCCACCCTCCTCAGACATCACACTACAGCCCAGAGACCTGCAGAAGGAAAGGGAAAAGGCAGAGGCAGGAAATGTCCTGCCATCTATGCCTGGCCACAACCTGTGACCTCCCAGGGACTTCCCAGCAGGAGGCATGCTAGGGACATGCCCCTAGGTGTAGCATGCTAGGGGCAAAAAGCAGCCTCTACTTTTAAAGATACCCGCAAACTTTCAACACTAAAACCTCATCTAAGAAGAGGTTCCTTCCTTCCCTCACTTTCAGGAATTGATATTTCTGGGGATATTCTGAAGCTCCAGCCTTAAAGGGTCTGTTGAGGACCAAACCTTGACACATGCTTCTCAAGATCCTACATCTAGCCCCAAATCTACTAGTTTGACCCCTAGCCATCCAGAGCTTGGATGCTTCTTAGAGACACCTGGAGATTGTTTGAGCTCTTCCATTCCCTGGGCCCCTCCCCTGAGGTCCTGGTCTGGAGTGCACCTGTCACAGCGTTGCTCCTCTTTAAAAAGTCTCCCAGACAAATGCCATGCATGTTCTTTCAGGGTTGAGAGGCCCTGAGCTATCCTTACATATGTGTGTATTGTGGCAATGCAAGGAACCTAGATACTTGCCTCTCCAGAAGCACCCAAGAAACACCGTAATCATAGCAAAAATGTTCCAGCCCACCCATGTCTAAAAAATCCACCCTGACCCAGACATGGTGGCCAGTCCCCTGTAGTCCCAGCTACTGGAGAGACTGAAGTGTGAGGATCACTTGAGCTCAGGAGTTTGAGACCAGCTTGGACAACGTAGTGAGAAGCCTGTTTTCCTAACAGTTTGGGAATAAATGTTTTTGGTTACAAAGAGTACAGGAACAAGGGGCAACAAGTACCGTCTTAAAAAACGTCCACCCTGGAAATGGAAAGATGTTCTTTCCCCACTAGAAGTGACTCTTGCCCCAGCTATCCTACTCATTAAGGCCTTTGAAGTCCCCGTGGTGTGGGGCCCGGCCAACTGTAGCTAAGATCAGTCACTCTGCAGCAGCTGATACACGGCCAGCACAGCTTGTACTTGCAGAGCCCAGGCGCATGAGCACCTGCATTGCTAGTGTCTAGCTATACTCTTGACCTGTGCCTTTCTCGAAGCCACTTGTGTTTGCCTAACAAAGCAGGGGTTCTGGGCACAGTGGATCACACCCATAATCCTAGCACTGAGACAGGAGAGACCATGGCATTGATGGTCTGTCTCCGGGGCTCCTAGTGACCAGGTATGTATTCATAGCTAGACAAACATGTCCTGGCTTCTCAAAGGGTGGTCCGCGGACCAGCAATGCCAGCATTGCCTGAGAACTTGCTGGAAATGAAGAACCTCAGGCCCTTCCTCGAATCCACTGAGCCAGAACCTGCATTCCAGTTAGGGCATTGATATGCCTGTGGCATTTTGAAAAACACCAAAATACATGGCTAGTAAATTTGGTGCTACTTTCTATTTCCCGTGAGATAGGAAACCCAAAACAGATATTGGTTACACATGTCAAACCATCCCTGTGTACTTCGTATGTTTCACTATTACCAAATACCAGCTTAGCCATAGGTTCCTACTGGTTCTTCGTTAAGTTGGAGCCGTGCATGAGGGGTGGGGTATTACACTCCATCCATTTCACTAGAGAGGAAGAACAACCGTCCACTGAAAGTAAAAGTGCAAAGCTTGATACAGGATGCCACATTACTCATTATACTCCATTACCACTATCATTATGTTCCAGATGCCTGCCTGTCACAAAAAGAACTGAACAAAAGAAGCCTGTTTCCCTAACCGTTTGGGAATAAATGCTTGTGGTTAAAAAGAAAGTTCAGGAACAAGGGGCATATACTTTTGTAGGGACGAGATCACATGGACATGCTTACCGTGATGTCTTGGGCAGTGATTTTGACTTTTAAATTATTTTTGCTGGAAAGTATTTGAGTCCCAATAGTTTACAGTGTTCATTTTGTAAAAGGTATGATGAGGTTTAATCATGACAATAAATTGTATCGGAAAACCTCATCAGGAAAGTTACAGGAACAAATTTTGTGTTTTGTACGCTGCCAGAGACTGCATAGTATTCAAGTTATTAGTAATACCAGCAAAGCTGTGCTAAGTTAGTATAATATAAGAAAATCTAGCACTTATGAAATATGATGAAGGGCATTTTTTTCTTTCCAAAAACAGATTTATAATAGGATCATTTTATATTATCAGATGGCCTGTTACACTGAAATTTTTTGGTTTCAGTGCAATTTTGTCTTCGAAATCATGTGAATTAATAATGCTCCTTCCAAACCTAAGTCTGAAATACGACTCTTAACCTATATGAGAAATGCGTCCTTCTATCTTTACATTGATAACAGCATGATATAAGATGTCAAATGAATTACAACAAATTAGTGATCATTTGCAAATGAAATTCAGTTGATAGGCTTGATTCAGAATACATAGGGAAATATTTTGGGGTCCTTGAAATAGCAGGTTTAATTTTTGAATTAACATAGGAGTGGGAAGGAGATTTTGGAGTTTTGGTTCAAAAGCAAAAATCAAGAATAAAACAAGTCAGTCTCAGTAAACAGAGTTCAGAAGGAAGAAGGTGAATGTGCCCAGTTCCTCATGGATAATCCCGAAGTAGCATTTCAGGCACACCTTTCTTGATGTGCCACCTTTGAGATAAGTTTTATTATGATGAGGTATTCTTCAGATCTAAGATGTAATATTTGCACCTCTCAACAATTTACCTAGTATACATTTCTGAGATAATGTTAACCAAAGTTATGTTAGTTTTGGTCTATCTCAAAGTGTTTATATGCTGATACCACTTTTTCCCCCTGGAGTTTCATGATAACAGGTATCAAGCCAAACATTTTAAGAGGTTCAAAGTCCAGAAAAGAGCTATTTCAAAGCCATCAACTATCACAGAGTACAGGCTGACTACCTGCAAAGCCATGTTGCCTAGCGATGCTGACCTGTCATCATGGGCCATACCCCTAAGATCAGGGTGTCCACAAAGGAACAACAGCAGTGTAGATTTCCAAGGGAAAAACTGGTGTCCAGTCCAGGCCCCACCCTTCTCTATAGAAGTTCCCTCTTGCCCTTCAAAGTTGTAGTTTCATTAATAATTATCAACGCATTAACTGATTACACAATTTTTAAAACCTCAATTTTATTGTGGACTTCTCTTCATATCATCAGAAATTTACTTTTTTGTCTCCGTACAACAGCACTTTATCTCATAATAAAAGAACTGTTCACAAACACATTAAGCCTGCTCACTCTGGCCATGTGAATACTATGTTGTTTAGATCCTTCTTTTTCTCCCTCCATCTCTTTGCAAATGAGCATTTGAAACTGAGTGCTAAATTTGAAGAGACCAGTTAAATGGCAGTATGTCCTTATAAACTATACTGATACTGCAAAATGAAAACACACAAAAATGTATTTCTTTGTAAAGGCAGGTGAATTTGCATTAAATTAGAGAGCCATAAATGACAGAGTATATAAATAAAATAATATGAATGAATTCCAATTTAAAAAAACCAGCATGGACCTGTTTTATTAATGTCGTAAAGTAATTGGCATCACCTGTATTAAGTGGAATTGTCTGAATAAAGTGACAAATGATAAATGGAAGGTGTAACACATTAGATGCCTAGTTTTTGAAAATAAATATGCCCATCTCCTCTTTTTCTCCTTTATTTGGTACAGGATGGCTCAGGTGTGATCCCGGCATTAGAACCAGGAGGCTTGGGGGTGCCCATTAAAATGTACATTGATGAATCCCCACGTGGCTGACCTAATCGGAATCTCTTGGGGGTTGTATTCCGAAGTCAGCATTTTCAGCAAGTTTTCTAGACGATTCTTTGAGGAATAAACTAAGATTTGAGAATTAATCCTATTCTAAGGAATGAAAATTGAAATGCCAAAAAAAAAAGAACCTAAGTAATTGGAGCTGAATTTTCAGCTGTGCAGTTCTCCCAAGGTTGTGTGATCGCCCATTGAATGCTGCAAATCCTTCTGATAAAAATGTGTTTGCCATGAAGTTTCAAAATTTTGAAATTTTTAGTTAAAAAAATCATTTTGTTCGTACAAGCAATTGTAGTATGTACTCATAAAAATTTCATATACTTACTGGTGTTTCTTTGAAGACAATATTGTTTCAGTACACATAAAATCACTTCTCTGTATATTCTGAAATCCTGGAGGGACGCCTCGTGTCTGCTGCTGGTTCCCTCTGCCTGAGAACCATACAGCTCTTTCTCTAGTGAGGCTCATTCTCTTACTGTCTGCAGCTCTCTGCTAAAATGTCAGATGGTCAGAAAGCTTTCTTGATCCCCCATCCAAACACCACAACCTCCTGACACTTTGTCTCTCTTCTCACTGCCCTGCCTCATTTTTCTTCAACACCTTTTCCTCCATCCTCCTGCATGTAATAACTTATTTTCAAAGCCAAGGACCTTGTCTGTCTTGAGCACTAGGACATCCTCAACTCTTGGAGGTTCCCAGGCACTCGGGGAATGTGTTGAATGAATATATACATCCATAGCGATTAACTAGTACCTATAAATGATAGATGTAAAATCTAGTACATGGAAATTTAGTTGCAAATCATTGCAAAAATAATAAATACATTGTTTTGTTGGCCAAATGAAAACAGAGCCTTGTTGACCCAAGGAAAACATGGTGTGGAACAGGAACAGGCAAGACGCAAGGCGGTGAGCCATATGTAGCCCTTTTCAGCTGTGCAATTTCTGGGCAGTTTCTGTGCCCATTAAATTAATTATTTTCTGTGTCAAGAACCCCTGAGATCTGTCACTGGCTTCCTATTGAATTAGCAGGTGTTTGGTATTTTCAATTTGGAGATTTAATTATGCCCTATTCCTTTCTAAAAAGGATGGCACCTTTTTGTGGTCATTTCGGTGTTTTCTTTCCTTAGGAGCTTCATTCATTCCTGCATTTTTTTTTTACAATAATCCATTAGAAAGCACACATATTTTTAAGAAAAGATAAAACTATAACATTCTCATTTTGCAATAATGCTTCACAAAATTATCGGAAAAATGACTGTTGTTTAGATTATTTCAAATTGAAATCTTCAAGTTGTTTTTGAAATTTGGATAGTTTATGGTAAGAGGTATTCAACTATTTTGTCAAATCAAAAGATATATTTGCATGCGATGACATAATTTATTGATTCAAAGATTCAGTGGCTTGAGGACACCTATTTTGATGTTGCTTTATCAATTGCAGGGCACTTTCACACATAATCTCTCATCTGATCCTCCATCAATACCACTTATATTATTATCGCTGTTTTTACACTTGAGGAAACTGGAGTTCAAAGAGTTTGGTGAGTTTCCTGGGTTTATCCAGCTAGTTAGAGACAGATCTGGGACAGAATTCACATATTCTTACTTCGAGGTCTTTGGGCAAAAATGACACAGGAAACAGCAGTAAAATTACTACTTTAAATACGATTTCTGTTTGCCTCAAACTGTTGAACACCGACACGCCAAGGCCACCTTTCACGTGTAGAATTTGAGGCTGAGCCATGTTGTCACGATTCCTCATGGTAGTTATACATGGAAATGAGAACCAACAAATAAATGTGTCAGCATAGAAGCAGGCGATGTCTGAGATCTTGTGCCCCTTCCTTCTCCAGTGGTCCCTGTTGCCCACCTCTCTGAGTCCCTGGAATCCATACCTCCCTCCCTGCCACAGGACTGAACACTTTCCTCTCTCCCCCGACACCAACCCCACAGCCAAGTGGTCAGTAGTCATGCAGATTCTGAGCTGTGTAAGCATCCATTCAGGTCACCTGTTGCTGCGGGGAAGAAGAGATGGCTGTGAGATGCTGTGGCAGGATATGTGGTAGTTCTTAGCAAATGCCTCGGGCTTAGTCCTAGATCAGCTTGAAAGCCCTTCTCAGTTTTGGGGGGGCTCTCTGAACCTGTAGGAGCAGCAGCCAGCACAGAATATATGTAGGGAAATTCCAGTACCCGTTAGTCCTCCTGCATCATGAAATCTTCCTTAGCCTGTAAGCCGAGTACCCATGTTTCAGCTGTGAGTCTTCAGGCTCACTTTCAGAAACGCATGTATATGAAAAACTGTCAGTGCCTGAGCTCTCTAGGCCCCAATTTTGTCCTGTGAAGAGAAGAAATAGGAAGAGCAAAACCGTATTGTAAAATTGAGACATCAATGCTGGATGATGTAGGAATTGTTGCAGTAATTGATCAAATGCTTTATAGACACAGGTATTATGATTGCATGACATGATGTCTGTCATGGCAGGGGAACCCATCTGGGCAGTTGATCTGGTCTGTGGATCTACTTCCCCTTTTCTCTTTGGCTCATCCGTGTTTTGGTTGCACTTTGCCATCCTGCAGGGTCTTGGTCAAGACCGGGTTCCCAGGATTGTTCTCCACCAGCATAATGGGCAAGAACATTTGGCCTTGACATCTGTAACATTTTAGACAAAGTTGAATTTTCTCCAGCATTTTTTCTTGTGATAATAACAGAGTTCCAGTCCCTGGCAAAGATGTAAATTCTCATGAATGACGTTTTGAGTCCAGTGTGACGCTTGAGATTGACTTTCAAGTAGACCATAATGATGAAAGGAAATTGCTACTAAACAAAAGGACATTTTATTTGAATCAGCAAATATATACACCATCTAATGACATTTTGTAGCAGATTCCCAGAAAACATTATGTGAGAATTTTTTCCTTGAAATGGCCCCAAATAAAACAGGCCTTGTTCGTATGGATCTAACATGTTCTTTCTTGAACACGGGTGGCAGAACACATGAATGCCAGCAGTGACATCTTTAACCTTTGTTTCCTTGGCCCTTTTCTTTCCCTTAGTTCTCTGTGTCTCTCTTGCCAATAACTGTGCCCACCCTTGAGCAATCGAAACTTGATCACAGTGGATAAAAAGAAGTGTAATCATATTCTTTTTAAAATGCCTTATCTGATTCAGAACTATGCATAATGCTTACATACGTAACTGTATTTTGCACAGGCGTTTACACAGGGAAACACTATGGGCTTATAGTTTTACTCAGAGCACTCTAATACGTAAAAAAGTATAGTATCCTATTCAGATAGTTAATTTGATTATTATATTTGTAGTAATATCAGCACATCAAAAGATGGATATCCACATAGGTAGACTTTACCTTAAGATTCTTCCTCCTTGCCTAGCACCCTTGGTCATCAATTTGATTAATGGCACTAATGAAAATTTCTGAATGCCAAATAAATGCATATAATAAGAAGATTTTTACATATACCCTAAGACCACATTACCAGTTAAAAGTTCAGCAGATCCTCTCATTGGTCACCATTGGATGTTTTTTGATGCTTAGAATAAAGGAGTGATGATAAACTAACAACTCTAAATGTACCAATGATGGATAACTTTTATTTATCTCTGCATTTGGATGTGATGACTTTTTTTTTTTTTTTAATTTTTACGTTTTTAAATCCTTAGCAATATTTTCAAAACCTTCAGGAATAAGAATTGCCAACAGGAACGCAAAGTATGTTGTACTTAAATATATTCCTGGAAAATATAAGCTTGAGATAATATTCAGAGTGACGTTGGCATTTGATGAATCAGATGCAATGAACCTAATTATGCAAAACAGTTATTTTGAATCTATCATTCATCGGAGCGCTATCTAAATCGGAATTTAATTACCAGCAAAGAGAAAAGTAAGGAACTTGCCTGCCCTGTCCCTTTCTCCTCCTCAGAATACTCAGTGGTTTTTGTTAACACTGAATTCATAGAGTTCTCACCACTTCTCCAATTATTCAGAAACACTGTTTTCTATGTACTTAAAGTAGCCCGTGTTAAATATACCAGTAAAACATTTTTCTATTGGCAATTTAAAAAGTACAATGGCTTTTTTTCTCAAATATTCTAGACAAGAATATTACAATTTTGAGTTTATATGTTCCTGCTGAAACAGACCTAACATCGAGCATTTGAAGACTTTGGCTTTGAAGTGCTCCCTGAGGAAGGCACAATGGAAGGAGAGCTGTCCAGACATGGCCAAGATCGAGGAATCCCAGCACCCTGACATGTTAATCCAGAATGGAGAGGCTGAACTAGGGCTGCTGAAAGACAGTTGCCAGTTAAATCCCAGTGCTCCATGTGGGGATTAGTTGTAGGATGTAGCTGAAGGCTCATTCCCAAAATCAGCCGTTGTCTCCTTTGGTTCCTGTCTGTGTTCTGTATTCAACATGGAAGATGCCACCTCTCCTTGATGCCCCAAGGCCATCTCATTGCCCCAGTGCAAATGATTCCCCTGATGTTTCTGCTCCAGTGGTTCTGACTGTACCTCAGATAAAATATTGGCCCTCAATCAGCGTCCTCTTTCCTGTCTGTCAAGCCAGCCTCTTCGCCCACCCCGAAGTCTTATTTCCTGATGTACAGAGGCTTCCTTTCTTCCGAGACCTTCTCATCGTTCTCTGGTCCATAGCATTGCCTCACATCAACACCTCTTCCCATACCATGCAATGAAGTGACACAAATAAGGATTTATAAATACTACCAAGTGATGTGTAGCCACAATTTATACATTAAACCGGTTAGTGGCAATCATTCCTAGCTTTTCAGAGAGAGGCAGCCTAAACGTAAATGCTTCAACTTAAGAGGGTCAGAGTAAAGGAAAATATAACTTGAAACCTTTTTCTTTAATATCTGCTTCTCTCGGGGATTTAAGCTGTTGTAAGTTCAAACATTTTGGTTTATCCTTTTCCCAGGGAAATACTGCTGATGGGAACAAATTCTAGTTCATTTTTTTAGGAACAATATCAAGATGGCTTTGCCATTGTAGCTCATCATTTAAAATGATTTCTATTGTACGATTTAAGCTGCAAGGACTGTGAGCTAATAAGAGATTTTTAGGGTTGACTATCTACCTGATTCCTTTAGTGAAGAACCTAGCTACATTCATTAGGTTTTGAGAAAAATAGCATTTCGCCAGTCTTGTTCCATGTGGGTTTATCTCAGAAACATCATTTTTAGAGTGAGATCATGTTTGGTCGCAAAGCCAGGCAGCTGGGTAATGCCGATAAGCTGATTAGATTGACGTATTGCTGCCATTTTATGTTATTCATTTGATTTCCTGAGAATTTCAACAATTTTGTCCAAAAATTTTGAATATGTCTTTGATTAATCAAGTTCTGTTTAGAGGTCGCCTGAGCCTTGATGCCTCTCTGTTAATTTGTTTCAGCTGGGTCTCGAGCCTCATACAGCAGCCAACATGGGCACCTGGGCCCAGAGCTGCGGGCCCTGCAGTCCCCAGAACACCACATAGATCCCATCTACGAAGACCGCGTCTATCAGAAGCCCCCTATGAGGAGTCTCAGCCAGAGCCAGGGGGACCCTCTGCCGCCAGCACACACCGGCACCTACCGCACGAGCACAGGTGTGTAATCAGGACCCCACTGGGTGGCCTGTCCACAGGGGGTGGGCTCTGCCTGGGAGCTTCAGTAACACTCCCAAATGAAAGGTGTGTGTCTGTGTGTCCACTGGCCCCACAAGCTCTGTGACCTGCTTCCATCAATGTCTGTAATGATAATGGTGGAAACAGAGTATGACTTTAATTCAGGCTACCTTGTTATAATCTGAATGAAAGGAGGCAAATGGCGATTGTAAGCTCACTTTGTCAAAGAGAAAAATTGAAAGAAGCAACACTAATGTTTAGCAGATCATTATTCACTTATATAATGAATGTAAGTACCCCGAGGACGTAGTCATTTGTAGGACGTGAAAGACATATGCTTGATGATGGTAAGTTTTTTTCATGATATTGTCTACCTATTTGACAAGCTTGGAACAAAAACATATTTGCTAAACATGTAGCATATTTTTAAAGGCAGACAATTTATTTCATACACAGTAATAGATTGAATCACAGAATTATTGTGTGAAGGTTGGATGTTGGCAATTGCAAATGGTTCAATCAATTATATAGCTCTCCTAGATTAAATATATATTTTCAATTGAATACAACCACAGGTCACATGACAAAATGCAAGTGTTTTCCAGTATCTGGAGCCATTTGCAACATAATCTGTCAAATGTCATAATTAGATTGCTAGAGAACACTTATCTTAACTCTAAAATCGATGTAATTAAAAACAGGTTGAGAATTGCATTTATTATCAAGCTGCACATTGCTAAGTAAACTGGGATGACTGTGTTGCTGATCTGCAGACAGTACAGCTCTCTCCTTCTTTCCTAATGATACGTCTGAGCGCCAGCAGAGACTGAGGCTGGCAGCGCTGGCTCTCTGCTTCGGAACCTGGCATGCAGATCTCTACCTCCTCAGACTATTGGAATTTCTAGTGACCACTAAGTAGAGCGTGGCAATTTTCTTAAACTGCATTATGATGCTAAATTACATGCTTTGAAATCAAGGCGAGCCAAGCTGCTTTTATAGTTGATTATTGATATTTACATTTCAGTATTTCACTGAATCATAGGGAGAAAGGCACAAAATACTCTTTATTTTATTTTTGACATCATAAATGCCACCCCATATTAATAATACATATCTTGGTTTTGATGAAAAAGAATGCCCATTTATTCTTCTGTCAGAATTTTTTTCACCTTCAGCCTGTTAGATCCACTCCTGCCTGGAGTTGGACTACTTTAGCATTTAGTTTTGCATGTTATTAAGTAAGGTAATTTTATTTTTATGCACATCTTGTAAAAGAAGAAGATAACCACAGTAACATTCAATATCTAATTTGAGTAAAAACTGACAACAAAAGAGGTTATGTTGATTCTCTGTTCCATATTCATATGCTCTTAGAATTATCCCTTATTAATAAACTTCCAGGAACTTAATGACAAATTAGCTACATAAGAAAAAAAAAAAAACCTTAATTCATCTATATCACATTAAACACAGGGAAGATATCCACACTGAAAAAAAAAAAAAAACTCTAGTGTGATCGTGATTTCTCTGAGTCAGCATCAGCAAACAATGGCCCATGGGCCAGTTGTAGGTCACCATCTGTTTTAGTAGTGCCCATGAGCTAAGAATGATGATTGCATTTTTAAATGGTTGGGGAGGGAAATCAAAAGATGATTAATGTCCTTTAATATGTTAAAATTATATGAAATTCAAACTTCAGTATCCATAAATAAAGTTATTGGGATGCAGCCATACCCATTCATTTATGTATCATCCACGGTGGCTTGGGCCCTGCAGGGGCAGAGTGGAGTGCCCGTGACAGAGACCATATGGTTGGCAAAACCAAAAATATTTACTATCTGGCCCTTGACAGGAAAAATTTGCTGTCCCCTGCTCCAAGCCATCAATGGAGAGCTATCCAGAATGAACAAATGTTTTTTTTTCTACCGCCTATGAGGAAGGCAATAGTACCATCTAACTGCTTCAAAGGTGAAACCCATTTGCTGTGGGCTTTTCCTGGTAATAGCTGTGGCAGAGATGTGCCACGATTGTGACATTCAGATGTTCAAGACCCCAACCCAGCCTGCACCTTTGAACTTAAGGCAATTTTGAGAAAACATGCTGATTGACATAATACAATGGAAATTTCCAGAAGTGCCTGGATGACCTCTTAGGACCACAAGTGGAGGAGGAGAAGCTACCTCTCTCCAGCTCCTAAGCATAAAGCCACAAACTCTCTCTTCCCTGCATCCACCAAGGTTACACCTGTGTCTGTACCTGATTCATATAATTTCATGTCTTCACATTTTCACAGCCACAGAAACTGTATCACAGCCTGAATGTATGAGACAATGCCTTTAATATGTGTATATGTCTTTTTATTTAAATATTGAAGACATCATATATATTAAATTCTGTCTAGTATAACACCCATAAAAATGGAGATTACAAAGAAGTAAAGATTAAATATAGTTATCCAGTAGCCATAAAAAAACATTCCAAGTTTGCTTCCAAGTATCTTTGTGGGGGTCATCTGTGTTGTACATACCCCCACCCTGGAGACCACTGGTACAGACCTCTAAGAGGCTTGCAGGCCTAAAGCAGATACCCTGATTCCTTCAAAGAAGAGAACAGGTTCTTATGAGGCCTACCAGACTTAAAATGTTCATGGCCTCTGGCTCTTAGCTCAGATGGGTGGCTGAGGGGACTGGAGCAACTGGTCTTATCTTTCTGCCCTTAAGAATAGACCACCAGCTGGAGGTCTTTCAGTACAATTCTTAAAGCATTTCCAGATGATACTGCAAGAGAATGGGGCAAGATCGAAGGCCAGTTGCTTCCCTTCCAGGGGTCAACACTTGGGAATGAAGAAAAGTAGACATGCCCCAACAATTAGGGAATTATTAGATGGCGTCACAGAAACAAGCATGCAAGGCTGGACAAACAATGGTAAGATGAAGAAGAAAGGGCTGGAGGAGAGATGGAAAAAGATGGTGGTAGGTGGAGCCTAAAAGGAGAAGCTAACTGAGAAATCCCCTTTGGTGGGGACGCATGTAGCTTGTAACTGCTTCCAGGGAGTGTGCCAAATGCTTTGGGTATTTTACCAACCCCCAGAACAGTCCTTGGAAGGAGATGCTGTTACGATGTTCAATGCTTGCTTTTTGGATCAGAAAACCAAGGCACAGAGATGTTGAGTAATATGCCAAGGTCACACAGGTTGTGTGGAACCAGCCTTTAAACCTTCATAGAGGCTGGGCATAGTGGCTCACACCTATCATTTAAACACTTTGGGAGGCCTAGATGAGAGAATTGCTTGAGCCTAGGAGTTCAAGACCAGATTGGGCAACATAGTCAGAACCCATCTCTATTAAAAATAAACAAATAGGCCAGGTGCAGTAGCTCCCACTTGTCATCCCAGCACTTTGGGAGGCCAAGGTGGGTGGATCACTTGAGGTCAGGAGTTTCAGACCAGCTTGGCCAACATGGTGAAACCCTGTCTCTACTAGAAGTACAAAAATTAGCTGGGCATGATGGCAGGCACAGGTAATCCCAGCTATTCGGGATGCTGAGGCAGGAGAATCGCTTGAAGCCGGGAGGTGGAGGTTGCAGTGAGCCGAGATCATGCCACTGCATTCCAGCCTGGGCAACAAGAGCGAAACTCCATCTAAATAAATAAATAAATAAACAAATAAATAAACAACTTTCATACTTAGGCAGTCTTACCTTAGATCCAGGGCTTCGTTGACTACATTTGTAAAAATCGTCATTTAAAAACAAAATGGACATTTATTTTCATCTCTGGAACTTCATGGTCTTCTATATCCTGTTAAATAATATCTGTTGAAGATACTCTGTGTGCTAGATGTACTGGCAGATTCAAAGAGGCTTAAAATCTACTCCTTGTCCTTCAGCATGTTCAATTTTGTTTCAGATAAAGACATAAACGTCTGAAAAATTAACCGGTATTGGAAGGTAATATCATACAGGCTACATGCATATTTAAAAAAAAAACAGACATTGAAATGAGGGATTGAGTTGCCCCTCACTCTCCTGCCTATGTCCCTGCTAAAGTGGCTTCCTCTCTTTTATGGGTAGCAAGTGGGGGCATGGAAAGGTGTGGATGTGGATGGAATCACACCAAGGGAAGGTATGAGTGTGATCACTCCTCTTTCAGTGCTACAGCTGTACTCTCTACCAGCTCGAGTTCATGGGTATGACTCTGGCTCTGGTGGCCAATCTACTCTTTCTGCCCTGCTCTGCCCCATGCTGACCTCACCCCTGGGCTTTCCTTACTCAAAACACCACTAAGATTATCCTGAGTAAGAGACTATTCTAGGGCTGAGAGAGAGACAGGGAGATAACTGCACAGAGAAGACCAGAAAAAAACTTCAGACATGTTAGATCCCTTAACTTTCCCAACAAAGGGGATTTCTCAATTAGCTTTTCCCCTAAGATTTCACCTACCGCCATCTTTTCCCATCTCTCCTCTAGACCTTCCTTCTTCATCTCTCCTTTCTTCTTAGCTGTCGTAAGTAATCCATCCACGCCTGTTACTTTATTGTGAACACGAATTTAAATCTTGGGTACCAGCTCAGATGAGGACTACTGTCTACCTTTTCATAGTCAAACAGGTCCTCCAGGCTTTCCTAATCCAAAAAGCTACCTAGCCATAATGTTAGAGACCTCCTGAGCATGAATATAGGAACATCTATGTGATGTTCAAGGAGCAGGGTACCCAAGTCCTACTCCACACCTCTCCTGTACTCCAGGCTTGTGGATGGTGACAGAAACAAATTTCACTATTGACACAGGAAATAAATAGGATTGCACGAAACTGAACAGGCATGCCATCACCCAAGGCTGTGTTAGAGAACATGGTCTAAAGGGGGTCCCCATCCTCCTGCCCCAGACCTAACTCTGCCAGCCACTGCAAGATAAGAGCCAAAGACCTTTGTCCCTCACCTGGGTCCAGCAAAAGGGTGTGGGCTCTGGGAACAGCACTGTCTGCATCCTGGCCCCAGGCTTTGAATAGGGAGGCAGATAGAAAGTGCTTTGAACAGGGAGGCAGATAGAAAGTACAGCAGTGCCCACCTGCCCGAGGACTCCAAGAGGGAGACAGAGCCAGCGTGGTGGCTCCAGAGATCTGGCAGCATAAGAAAAGGTGAAAGGGTCACTTTGTGCCACAGATGGTCCCTGATTCACAGAGCTCCTGGAGAGTACCCATCACCAGACATGACAGCCACATCTTTCTTGTAGGACCATTAACAGGGGGAGGGGGTAATATAACAGAGAGGAAGGCCACCAGTGTCCTTTCCCTAGATGAGGAAGCAGAATTGTGTGAACTGCAGCAGAAATGACAGACTTACTTTTACATGACCATCCCCCCAATATTTGGGCATTTATGTCCTGCATGATGAAAATGTAAAGAGGCACAAATTTAACTAAGACGTCTCTTTAGATAAAATATACATTTCATCTGAGATGAGGCTTGTCAAAACCAGAGCTTATAAAATAAGGAGTACAGTGAAACAAGGAATGTGTGGGTCTCATGAATTTGCTTGTGGTAAAGTCTATTAAGCAGAAATAAATAACATGAATTTTTCTTTCAAACTCAAACGTATGAATGACTGTCAATTTAGGAGTTATTTGATCAACACAAACACTTGACTCTGACAACCCCTTAAACGCATTTTTATAAACCAGTGAAAATGGCCAGCATCTGCTGTGATAATAGTCAGATGGATTTTCTTTTGGATAAATGCTATTCGAAGTGAGTGTTGAAAACAAGCTTTCTGTGATGTATGTGTCAGCTTGTAATAAAGAAAGAATTATCATAGATACGTTGCAAGGAGCAAACTTGCTAAATATCTTCATGAACACGACAAGTACTGCAACATAAAAAGAAAAAAGAATGTGGTGAAAATAGTTACACAAGTGGAGAAAATAGTCTTTAAAAAAAACTGAATCCTCTGCAAGAAGAGCCCAGTGTTTAATGAAGTGATAGAGGGGTTACGTAGGACCTGCATGTTCATAAAATCGTATTACTGTTATTCATTGTGATATAAATAATGGTCCTAGTATCAAAAATATTTTAATTAAAATTATTTGAGTTCACAAATATGTGAATTATCAGTAGTTTATTACTTATTAAGTGCTGTTACTTAAAATTTTAAAATCAAGTGCTGCCTATTGGAGCAAGTCGAATAAGATCCTCCATAACCTGTTAGTTAAAATTTTCACTTTTTTTAGGCTGAAAAGTTAAGGTCCTGGTCAGAAATTTTAAATCAACCCAACGATAAATGTCATCTTAGAACAAAAGAGAAATTTCAGATGCTTACCTGTGTGGATTCACTTAAAAAGGTGTAAATAAGAAGTCTAATTGTTTAGTTGAAGGAAGACAGAGTGTTTGATGGGAGAACAGTTTATTGGTAAAATTCAAAAATATCATAACTGTCGTCCCTTTGTACAGATAGATCATGAAACCATGTTTATTAATGTCACGTCAACTAGGGATACACATACTGAAAATTACAAAGCTGGCCTTGACCTGGATGATGCACCCCAATTACTGGAAGATGTGTCACCTCATACGTGGAATTATGTCATTAAGCATAGCAATGTTGAAAAGAATAGAAGCCAGGTATTAGATTTCAACTGCACATTGAATGGGGCTTCATGTAATGTAATACCAAAAGCTAGAACTTAGGAATAATTAAGACATTACCAGAAGACACAGCATCATGGAACCTTAATTACAGATTAGCAGATTCTGCCCTCAACACCAGACATGCTCTATCAGTTAAAATTATAATAGAAAAAGCTCTCAAATTTTAAAAACTTACTCATTTAATTTTTTAATTGACACATTGTAATGACACATGTACATGTTCATGGGATACAATTGGATGTTTTGATACATACGTATGCTGTATACCAATGATCCAGTCAGGGCAGTGTGTGTATCCATCACCTCATGCGTTTGTCATGTCTTTGTGGTGAGAACATTGAAAAGCCTCCCTTCTATCTATTTTGTAATATACAATATTTTACTGTTAACTATAGTCACCCTACTATGCAATAGAACACCAGAATTCACTTTTCCTGTCTCATTGTAACTTTGTACCCATTGGCCATTCTCTTCCCGTTCATCCTCCTCCCCTCGCCAGTCTCTGGTAACCACTATTCTATTCTCTGCTTCTAAGATATCAGCTTCTTTTTTAGATTCCATGTTTGAGTGAGATCATGTGGTATTTCTCTTTCTGTGCCTGGATTAGTTTACTTAGCATGATGTCCTCCAGGCCCATCCATGTTATCACAAATGACAGGATTTCATTTTTCTTAAATGGCTGAATAGCATTCTGTTTTGTATATGTGTTACATTTTATTTATCCATTCACCCACTGTCGGACACTTAGTTTGATTCCATATCTTGGTTATTGTAAATAGTGCTACAATAAACATGTGAGTGTACAGGTATCTCTTTAACATGCTGATTGAATTTTCTTTGGGTATATACCTAGGAGTGAGATTGCTGGATCACATGGTAACTCTATTTTTAATTTTTTGAGGAACCAACATATTGTTTTCCATAGTGGCTGAACTAGTTTATAATGCCATGAGCAGTATATAAGTGCACCCTTTTCTCCACGTCCTTGTCAACACTTTTCTTTTTCTTTTTGACAGTAGCCATTCTAACTGGAGTGAGGTAGTTTTTGTGGTTTTGATTCACATTCCCCTGATGATTAGTTATGTTTAGCTTATTTTATATACCTGTTGGTCATTTGTATGTCTTGTATTGAGAAATGTCAAGTAAGGTCTTTTGCACATTTTAACATCAGGTTATTTAGGGTTTTTGTTTTGTTTTGTTTTCTATTGAGTTGTTGCAGTTTCTGATACATTCTGGATGTTCACCGCTTGTCAGATGTATCATTTTTAAATATCGTTTCCCATTCTATAGATTGTCTGCTCAGTCTATTAATATTAATAGCTTGCTTATTAATATTAATATTACCTGTGCATTTGAGGTCTTATTTTAAAAATTCTTGCCTAGCCCAATGTTGTGAAGCATTTTACCTATGTTTTCTTGTAGTTGTTTCAAAGTTTCTGGTTTTACATTTAAGTCTTTAACCCATTTTGAGACAATTTCTGTATATGCTGAGAATTAGGGGTCTAGTCTCATTCCTCGGCATGTGGATATCAATTTTCTCAACACTGTTGAAAAGATCGTCTTTTCCCCAATGTACGTTCTTGGTACCTTTGTTGAAAATAAGTTGGCTGTAGGTGCATGAATTTATTTCTGAACTCTCTAGTCTGTTCCATTAGTCTAGTGTCTGTTTTTCTGCTAGTGCTGTGCTGTTTTGGTTACTCTAGCTTTGTCATATATTTTGAAGTGACATAGTGTGATGCCTTCAGTTTTGTTCTGTGTACTCAAGATTGCTTTGGCTATTAAGGGCCTTTTTTTTGTTTTCATACAAATCTTAGTATAGGTTTTCTATTTCTGTGAAGAATATCTTTGGTATTCTGGTAGGGATTGTAGTAAATCTGTAGATCACTTTGGGTAGTATGGCCATTTTAACAATATTAATTGTCATAACCCATGAGCATGAGATATATTTTCATTTATTTGTGTCCTCTTCTATTTCTTTAATTGAAGGTTGATAGTTTTCAGCGTAAAGACCTTTTATCTCCTTAGTTAAGTTTATTTCTACCCATCTAATTTTTTGTAGCTATTAATATTATACATAAAATTATTTTCTTGATTTTTCAGCTAGTACATTTCTGTACAGATAGTATATAGAAGTGCTACAGATTTTTGTGTGTTGATTTGGTGTCCTGCCATATTATTGAATTCATTTATTAATTCTAACAGGCTTCGTTTTATGTGTGGAGTCTTTAGGGCTGCCCATTTATATGATCATGCCATCTGCAAACAGAGACAATTTGACATTCTCCTTTCCAGTTTGAATGCCTTTGTGTTTGTTTCTTGCCTAATCACTCTGACTAGGCCTTCCAGTACTGTGTTGAATAGAAGTGGTGAAAGTGGGCATCCTTGTCTTGTTCCCGACCTTAGAGTAAAAGCTATTAGCTTTCCTGTTGTTCAGTATGATATTAGCTGTGGAGTTGTGGGTTTGTCGTGTATGGCTTTTATTGTGTTGTGGTACATACTTCCTGTACCTAATTTGTTGAGAGTTTTTTTGTTTTATCATGCAGGGATGTTGAATTTTACCAAATTCTTTGCAGAATCTATTGAAATGATTATATGGTTTTCATGCTTGATTCTATTAATGTGATATATCACATTTATTTATTTCCATGTATTAAATCATTCTTCCATCCCTGGAATGAATCCTATTTGATCATAGTGAATGATCTTTCTAATGTGCTTTTGCATTTCTAGTATCGTGTTGAGAATTTTGATATCTATGTTCATCGGGGATGTGGGCCTATAGCTTTTTTTTGTTGTGTTCTTGTCCAGTTTTGCTGGCCTAGTAAAGTGAATTTGGAAGTATTCCTTCTTCTTTAATTTTGTGGACTAGTTTGAGGAGAATTGGTATTAGTTCTTTAGACATTTGGTAGAAATCAGCAGCAAAATCCTGGGCTTTTTTTTTTTTTTTTTTTTGATGGGAGACTTTGTATTACTGATTCAAGTTTATCACTAATTATTGGTCTGTTGCGATTTTCTCTGTCTTCCTAATTTAATCCAGGTAGGTCACATGTGTCTAGGCATTTATCTGTTTCTTCTGTTATCAAATCTGTTGGTGTATAATTGTTCACAAGCATCTCCTACGGTTTTGTCTCTTTTTTGTCTCTGATTTTATTTAGTTAAGTCTTCTCTCTTTTATTCTTAGTCTTGCTGAAGATTTATTGATTTGTGTATTTTTTTAAAAAACAAACTTTTCATTTTGTTGATCTTTGGAACTGGTGGTTAGTCTCTGTGTTGTTTATTTCTGTTCTTACCTTTATTGTTTTCTTCTTTCTCCCAATTTTGAGTTTAGGTTGTTTCTGTTTTTCTAGTTCCTTGAAGTACACCGTTAGGTTGTTTATTAGAAATCTTTCTTCTTTTTGGATATGAGTGTTTATTGCTCTAAACTCCTTCTTATAACTGCTTTTGTTGTGTTCCATAGGTTTTGGTAGGATGTGTTTCCATCCTCATTTGTCACAAGGAAATTTTTAATTTGCCCTTTAATTTCATTAAGTGGTTGGTTGATTGGTTCAGGAGCATGTTAATTTCCATGTACTTACAAAGTTTCAAAGGTTTTCTTGTTGGTTTCTAATTCAATAGCACTTTTGTCAGAAAAGATACTTGATGATGACTCTGTCTTCTTAAATTTGTTAAGACTTGTTTGTGGCCACATATGATCTATCCTGGAGAATATTCCATGTGCACTTGAGAAGAATGTGTATTCTGAAGCTGTTGGATGGAATGTTCTATAAATGTCTGTTAGGTACCTTTGGTCTGGAGTGTAGTTTAAGTCTGATGTTTCCTTACTGATTTCTCTCTGGATAATTTGTCCATACTTGAAAGTGGGGTTGAAGTTCCCTACTGTTCATATATTATAGTCTATCTCTTCCTTTAGGTCTAATAATAATTTTCTTTATTCTAAAATGTATTTTTATGACTGTTCTTGGAAATGTTCTCAGAAATGTTGCAAGTGTATAGACAAATGAATAGATCAAGATCAGCATGGAATACACTTGACATGGAAATGCTTATTTTTACAAAATAAAAAGGGTCACAGCACCTGTGGTTTTAAATCCACCAGATTCCAAGCTATATCCCTAATTTAAGGCCCTTAGCCAGCTGAGGTATTTTGTTGGAACACTTAAGCTTCCTTGGAGTTTCTTTTTGAGCCTCTTATTCAGCGGTGAACATTTGGATGCATAAAGAATATAATATACCTTTTATGCCATAACCACATATTGCCAAGTACTTGATGTAAAATCATTTAGTGCTTAAGATGGCAGAGCAAATTTTTTCCACAGCTAATTCTGTTCTCAGCAAACTAGTTCATGTTTGAGAGCAAACCCAGCTCTATCGCCACATTGTTGAGCCTGCTGTAAAACCACATGAATAATGCATCTCATCTTGTCTGGCTCTCTAGAGATTGGCAGCTAGGAAACCTGCTGAGGTTGCCCCATGCAGCCTCTCCTTCTGGCCTGCCTCTCTCTTGTCCTATGATGAGTTTGCTCGGTCCCCTCATCTTACTCAAGGTAAAGAAATAAGTCCACTGTGGATACATTAGCATTCTCCACCCAACTGCCTTATTTCCGTTTTTATGGAAAATTCTATTCATTGACCTTCCCCTAAGCCCTTTCTGTCTTCAATCGAAGGAGATTATTCTACATTTCTTTCCGAAGAAGAAGCCAAAGAAAATGATAAAACAATTTTTTTTTTTTTTTTTTTTTGGAAATGGAGTCTTGCTCTTTTCGCCCAGGCTGGAATGCAATGGCACCATCTTGGATCACTGCAACCTCCATCTCCTGGGTTCAAATGGTTTTCCTGCCTCAGCCTCCCAAATAGCTTCGATTACAGGTTTCTGCCACCATACCCAGCTAATTTTTGTATTTTTAATAGAGACGGGGTTTCTCCATGTTGGCCAGGCTGGTCTCGAACTCCTGACCTCATGATCCACCCACCTCGGCCTCCCAAAGTGCTGGGATTAAAAGCATGAGCCACCATGCCCGGCCTGAGGAATATTATGATGGGACCAATTATCTAGGTCATAGGGATTTAACCAGTTACACTCTGTGTCACATTAAATTTTAGTCTTTTGTGTGTGTGTGTGTGTGGCATTTCTGCCAAACATACTGCCCTTCAAAATGTGTAGGTTTTATTAACCAAGCATGCCCTCACCTCTAGTGCCCAACAGTGGAGGAGAGGGTAAAACACGCAGACCCTGGAGTCCGCTGCTACATTTCAGTCCCACCCCTGCCCACTGTCCTGTCACTGCTTTTCGGTGACATAATGAGGGTGATGTTAGCGATAGTAGTATCTGCCATATAGGCTGTTGTGAGCATTAAATGAGATCATGTGTAGAAGCCCCTAATATGGTAGTTGGCACAACAGGAAGCTCCAAATACATGTAGCATTGATTATTATCCTTTCCCATTGATGGCTGAAAATGTGCTTGGAATGGTTAAAAAAAAAATGTGTATCATCATTCATTGTGACTCCAGTTGCGCACACTATAAATCAGAGGAAAATTGAAACACGCAGTGCTAAATGTGCATTTAAATAGATGCAAATACATACATATGTAGGATTAAACATGGGATTATTTTTCTTTTCTTTTTATTAATTCACTTATTTACATTTTTAATTTTCATACCAAGTTCTACAAATCTGCTGGAGTCCATTATGCTGTATATCGCAATAACATTCTTAGAAATAGTAGTAGCTATTGCCAATGATTGAACAGGATCCTCTCTGTTAATCATTTGTTGTTTTTTTTCTGCTAATTTATATCGTGAAGTCCTAATGAGGAGCTTGCATTTTTTAAAAATTGTACTTACATAGAAATCTATCTGCTCACTTCAAGGCTATTGGTTAAGATAAGTATAGTCACCACCGTCACAAAAATGTTATTCAAAGTTCCAACATGGTCATAGTACCTCGTATCTCATCTTGATTTTTTTTTTTTTTTTTAAGTTTCAGGATACATGTGCAGGACATGCAGGTTTGTTACATAGATAAACATGTGCCATAGTGGTTTGCTGCACCATCAACCCAACACCTAGGTGTTAAACCCCACATGCATTAGCCATCTGTCCAGATGAAGAGCTTGCATTTTTAAATCCTTTCAAGGATAGAACAAGAAGGAAACTATGAAAGCTGTTTAAGGATAGGGTTTTACATCATATTCTCTTTCAAATATATCTACGATATATTCATACACATGTTCCCACTTTCAGTTTGATAACCAATGTGGTAGGCATGTTTGGCCTGTTCTGGTGTTTTTAATGTCTTCTTTTCCAATAACAGCAGGGAAAACAAGATTAACACCAATGACGATTATCCTGTTACTACTAAGAGTCATGCATTAAATGCTTCTCCCCACAGAGATAGTAATACATGAAATTATTTTAAATTTTGTGTGTTTAAATTTATCCTTGAGTATTCCTCCATCGAATTTAGATGGATCAAATTGTGCTGAGTACAGAAAATAGCAAAATATTTATACTTCAGTTCTTAATGATGACACTCTTGGATATATGCCAGATTGGGTGCTAAAGTTTCCCTATCCCTAAAGAAACGGAGTTGAATTCCTTTTAAGAGTATGTAGGTCATTTTCTTGGACCCATTGTCACCTCATCTATTCTTATTTTCTGAACCTTCAAAGGGACATTCTTTAATTACTTCATTATATGGTTATTTTGTATTTATATAACATGTAAATGTGCTTTATGTTTTCATATTTATCTGTATATGCAGATATACTTAAAGGCAAAGATAAATAATCCAAAAAGTAGTGCTTTTTTTCTTCCTCTTTATTGAACATTACCTTATATTCCCTGCACCAGGTTTCTATAACTGTGTGCCCAGATTCTTGTATTTTATTCTGTTCTTCTTTTTTCCTTTGTCAGTAACTAATGCTTGCAATTATCTATCACAAAGCAGAATATTTCACTTTATTAAAAAGGATGCCTCTTCCCCTTTTCCAAACAAATATAGCACATAAACATAAAACATCTGTTTGTTTTTCCTTTATAAACTAGGCCTTTATTTGTGCAGCTCTGCAGAAAACAAACAGATAATTTCATGAAAGCATAGGTATCTATTGAAGTATCAAGTCAGCTGCTGAAGTGGCTACTTGTGAAATCTCCCAAAGAGCCCAGTGATACAGTTCATTGAATTCTAAGAGCTTATTGAGGGGAGAAAGGGCTGTTTGCAGAGCAGGTGAGACGAGAGAGGAGTGTGTTTACAGAGCTGATGAAGCACCTTCCCTCTCCAGTGTTTGCCCTGAGTGGGTTCAATTGGGTAGAGTAATCCTACAAGGAGAATGGTTTGGTCAACTGAGCTTTAAAACGCAAATAAGGAAAAGTGTTCAATAGTCCAGAAATTAAGGGAAAAAATGTATTAAAGGAAAGTGTTTTAAGAGTGTGACCGATACTAATTTATCCATAGTAATGGAGAGCCAAGGATTGCATAAGCCCCATCAATGTCTAAACAGTTGGGATCAGATGGGAGACTTGAATCCTGAATCTTTGTGACATTTTACCCAATGCCATACGCACCTCTCTGTTTTCTAATATTGATTGATTTCAGAGTTCTTAATGGGAATAATAATAGCTCATTTATTTAATATTCTCTACATATTAGATCTTTAACGATTTTCATTCATTTAAAGTAATTGTTTTTATATATATACTTTTACAAAGTAAGGTATTACATTGTTACATTACTAATGGTTGGTTTGAGATCCGTTAGATTCTCATACATTTTCTTCCATATGATTATATAACCTGTCCTTTAATACAGTGTGTTTCCTCTCCAATTGTACTGGTATTTTACATTATTTTCATTGCATTGATTAGCCGACAACTTATTTTACTACAATAGCACCAATCTGGATTGAGGTTTTATATTTTGAAACTCTCATCAACTGTTTTTTTTATTATGACCTGAAAGAAGTTTAAAGCATGGATTTGGGAATGATACTTCTAAAAGACCATTTGACAAGGCTGAAACTACACATGATTGTGATTTTTTACAATACATACTTTTTTTGAAAGTTGTTTCTCATCTTAGATTTCATATCCCAACCTCTTTTCATAATAGTGATATCACTGGTTAAACTAAGATGTAAAACACTTTATAATAAAATTAAGATATAAATATATATTGTTATTTTTTGATTTTCCAAGGAATGAACAAAGTTAGGTTTATTGGGCATAATTTTTGTACTTTTTTGCATATCTCAATAAATTCAATTTGAGAAATTGTGTAAGTTAACATATCAACTTGTAATATGTTTTTCAATATAATGTTCAGGTTATTAATTCCTTAATGAACCCACTCTTCTCTGTATCTTTAGTAGAGAAATAGTGTAAATTTTTGTTTTCTTTTGAGACGGAGTCTCACTCTGCCACCCAGGCTGGAGTGCAATGGCACGATCTCACTCAGCTCACTGCAACCTCCGCCTCCTGGGTTCAAGCAATTCTTCTGCCTCAGTCTCCCTAGTAGCTGGGATTACAGGTGCGCGCCACCACGCCCGACTAATTTTTTGTATCTTTAGTAGAGATGGGGTTTCACCATGTTGACCTGGCTGGTCTCGAACTCCTTGACCTCATGATCCGCCCACCTCAGCCTCCCAAAGTGAAACAGTGTAAATTTAATAAGAAATAGTGTAAATTAGTTAACATACCAATTTGTAGTATGTTTTTCAACATAATGTTCAGGTTGTGAATTCCTTAATTAACCTGTCTTTTATCTGTACCTTTAGTAGAGAAACAGTGTAAATTTAATGAGAAGTAGTATAAATTAGTTAGCATACCAATTTGTAATATTTCTCAATATAATATTCAGGTTGTTAATTCCTTAATGAACCCATCTCTTCTCTGTACCTATAGTAGACATTTCCCTTCATTTTAGGCCTCACCATTTTTCTAAGTTTTCTGACCGTATTAGGTAATTCGATAATTTGAGGTTTTAAACCTGCCCTAGTAGCCCTGGTGTCTATGAGCATAAACTCTAGAAACCAACTCCAAGGACTTCAGTTCCTTTTTTGTTATTATCAGCTGACTTCTGGCAAGTTCTTAATGTCTCTGACCCTCAGTTTCCTGTCTGTAAGGTGAAAATGATGTGTATACTCTCTTGTAAGGATTGTTGGAGAAAACATGAATTTATACAAATAAAGCACTTACAGCAGAACCCAGCACTCAAAAGGAGCTATATAGTCTGATACCCAGTGAAAGGGCCTTTCTCCCAGTGCCAAGTGTACAATCCCCTTTTCTACTGTCACTTGATTTCAACATCGTTAATGGTGGTAATATTAATAATTCATTTGTTTAATATTTTCTCCATATTAGTTATTTAACACTTTTCCTGGGTTGAAATCAAACAATGATCCCATGAAGCCATTTTTTCTATTCAATAACATTGAAACTGGAGCTTGGAGAGCTCGGTGAACCTGTCCAGTGCCAAGAACTGACCAAAAGGCCAGGATAGGAACCAGTTCTCCACCTCTAGCAGCCAAGCTCTGAAAGAGCTCCAGGACACTTCCCTGAAAGGGGCTTAAGTGAAATATAAATAGGAACCCAATAACATTCATAAACTTTTTTCTACCTTTTCTTCCTCCATACATACCAAAATGTTGCCTTCCTGTTTCTGCTTAATTAATGGAATTTCGCACCCTATTTTCACATTTTGAACCAGTCCCTCTTATAGTATTCATAATTTATTGTCTGCTGCTTGGCAGAGTTTGTCCTGAACTCTTTCTTGTTATATTTTCTTTTAACTCATGGTCCTTTGAGAGTTTTTTGTGTGGGTAGTCAAATTGTTCTCCTTACCTACTCTGTTGTTTTTTTAACAAAAAGATTTCTTTAGATTTCAATGTTATTTCCTGATCTCTGACACTTTAATCATTGTATTGAACACATTAATAGCAAATGATTTTGCATAGAAAAGTATTTCTTTTATGAAGACCATTTTCAGCAAGATTAAATGTTGATAGTTTCTGAATGGAAAAAAAATGCACATCTATGAAAAATGCCAGATGTACTTAGTTTTACTTTTTTGCCCTTGATTTTCTGGCTAGCTTATCACAACTTGGAGAAAATGAAATTTTGTTTACCTCCGTACATCTGTTCATCCAGGAGCAAGTTTATGACTTGTCTATTTTAAACCCCTTTTATCATAATATAAGGCACATTATGCATAAATTTAAAAATGATTTTAATTACACATGCTGGTAATACTTTGGAGAAATGATAAGTCCTCAAGGACTTGCATAAAGACATAAAGCAGATTTTCTGATTGTGTGACTAATGTTTATTAGCCTAATCTGATTATTTTGAGACTTAACACATCAGGACAACCTTCATTATTTCAAAATATCGTCCCTCTGGGAATATATGCACTTTTTGTTGATAAAGTTTCTCTTAAATATTTTTGCCATTTTTGTCATGTCGCAGAACCTACTCTCCTACATTTTTGTAATTCTAAGATGAAGTCTTCAAAGTTCATTGGGAAAGAAGAGCCCTGAACTCTTAAGTCAATCCTTGGTATTCGAGTATATTCCTCCCCTTCACTTTGCAGCTTTTCATCATTTCAACACAATTTCCTTACCTCTTTAAATAATTATTTTCGTAGCATGACATAATTTCCTTTGTCTCTGTTTTGGCGTATGTCCTCTAATGTAAAAGAGGATAAAATAAGCTCTGTCATTGTTCACTAAGAAATGGTTAGGAAGTCAGAGAAGTGTAATTGATCATGAGAACCTAATTCCTTAGAGCAATTCCTTAGAACACCCATGTCATAAATGGTCCTATCTAGCCACTGGCTGTATTTTGGATATGAAGTCTGCTCTACAGCACCAGAAAGCAAGTGAGTTGTCTACTGTGGATCATGACTAGCAGTCATTAAAGCAGTTCATAACTGGTCATATTCTACTGAAATCAAAGATGCTATTTTCATTGTATGTATCAACCAAACCTTAGATGTCAAATATATTTGAGAACTGGATAAAAATAATGACATGAAAGGATCTAAAAAGAATCCAAGAGGGAAACAAAACATTGAAATTCAGTTTGAAAATAGTCAAACTGATTTTAGTAACTAGCGTAAAATCTTCTCAAAACAATTTAGACGCATTGAGAAGATGCAAATACTTTCAGAAAAGCTAAGTCAGCTCCTTTATTTTGTCTGTCTTGCAGTTGGGTTGGTTTTTGCGTTATTCTCCCTTCACCAAATGTGTTTGTTCCTGTGACAGCTTCACTTGAAAAAGAAGCATATAAAAATCTTTCGGGAGTTACTTTACAGGAACTTGAGCAGTCCTGTATTGAATGTTCTTGTGCGAATTATGGAGATGTGAACCCCACCTCTCCCCATCTCCACCCCCATTCATACACTGCCTCTCATTTCTTCTTATTTTCTTTGATTCAAGAAAATTAACTACATTGCTAAATTTGTTTTACATCCTTAATAATATTACCTGAACACATTCTGAATTTTCTCAACTTGAACAATAATTAACTTCCCATGCCTCCTTTAAAAGTATTCTCTATATATCTCCTGAGTTTTACTTTTGCACAAAGTTTATATTGCAGCCGAACACACCTTCTCTTGGATGTGGGTAAGCAATATGCACACAACAGATGCGTTCCCCCATACCTGAAAGGTTTGTCTCTTAGGCATACTGATTATCATTTGACTGGATAACATTGAATGTATTGGTTCAAATAATAATGGATTAATTTTTTTTTATTCTTTCGAATCCCCTATTTTTTATGTGTGTAACTTCCCCTGCCCCTGCCTAGACCTGGTTAACCGTTTCTGTGAGCAGGTCCTCAATTTTTTACTTTGTCCCTACTTTCCTGTCGTAGCCCCATCTTCCCCTGGTGTCGACTCCGTCCCCTTGCAGCGCACAGGCAGCCAGCACGGCCCGCAGAATGCCGCCGCGGCCACCTTCCAGAGGGCCAGCTATGCCGCCGGCCCGGCCTCCAATTACGCGGACCCCTACCGACAGCTGCAGTATTGTCCCTCTGTTGAGTCTCCATACAGCAAATCCGGCCCTGCTCTCCCGCCCGAAGGCACCTTGGCCAGGTCCCCGTCCATTGATAGCATTCAGAAAGATCCCAGGTGGGTAAAAACCTTTTTCTTTCCCTATGATGTCTAAAGAAGTTTTGTAACCGGGTACTGTAATTTATTTCCCGTCATGTTGCGTTTATGTCATTGACTATTAAAGGGTTGGCTTTTCTGGGGTTTTCTTTTGTTTGACTTGGAATGTGTGTGTTTGCAGTGGGTCCCTAGTATCTTTGGTGTTCCACCACCGAAAACAAAGATGATCTTTTGATCACAGTATCTATATGTGCTTGACATTTAGCTACTTGATGAGATGTAAACAGCGGTCTTTAATGCAGGGGAAACTGGAGACTGGAGGCTATGTCATTTGACTTCAGATAGCATGGCCCACGTATTTTATTGTCTCAGTGGAAGTATGTTTTGTCATCATGTGTATTTCTGTTTATCAGATTGCAAAGGGGTACACCTTCCCAGTTGGAGTAAAATTGAAAATTTAGAAATTTTACATGACTGAAAATAAACATTAGGATGAAGTTGTTTAAAGACTGATAAAAACTGGAGCATAATATATTAGAGAAATTGTTGTTATGGAGGTATTGTTTTTGTGGTTGTTGTTGCTGTTTTTTTATCTTTCTTTCTTTCTTTTTTCCATCAATGGCAAGGGGTTTAGCAATGCTCTGCTTATAAAGTTGGATTTGAGTCCCAGGAGACTTAAGTGATGTTTTATTCATAGCCATTGGATTTATGCTGATAGAGTTCCATAAATATATATCTGCATCTGTGAATACTATTGATGTGTCAGATTGCTGATATTTCTTTATGGCAGGGCAGGTGGCTTGACTCTGGTGTTGTACTTAAAATTCATCTCAACAAATTTTCCCTGGTGGAGCACACAAGTTCCTGTGTACTGTACTGAGGGGTTGGCATAGATTCTTTTGCAAAAAGAAATCACTTCTGCAAATATAAAAGGCAGAATGGGATCGTTTTATGGTTTTTGTTGAGATAGCTACTTTAGCACAATTCAAACCTGCTTGGAAGATCCATGTTAAATATTGTATTTGGTATAACACCATTGTAAAAGTGAATTGTAATACATGCTTACTGTTATCTACTAGAAATCAGAAGCATTCTTTCGTTTACTATGTTCAGTGTCCCGGTTATCTAGATTTTCAGTCTCAACAGCACTCTTTATAGTCTTGGTCCTGAAACCTGCCCCAGATCTTAAGTATTCTTGGCATGTATGGCAAGCATATTCATCAGAAAATACCTCAACATATTCCCTATTTTAAAATAGTCTTTCTTGATATGCTACTGAAAATGTATAGGAATAGCATAATAGTGGGCCCTTAAGAAACGCTAAAAGACAAAATTATATAATTGAATTGACATTGTTTATATTTAACATCGTAGGTTTAAATTGACAATGAACATTTTATCTCCAACGGAAATACTTTACATTTTTATATTAGGGAATTTAGCTTAATAAGAAACCAAATTATATTTTCTCTAGCTGCAGCGTAGCTTCTGTATTTTATTAAATGCATTAAATGCATTTTATTTTATTAAATGCATTTTATTTTATTAAATGGCATATCCTTTCCATTTTATGTTACTGTGATTTTTACAGCCTTTTTTCTTCTCTTAATATATTGGCACAGCTCTTACCTTTTCAAGTTATGAATTATGTCACTTATATTTATTGAGTGCCTGCTATAAACCAAAAAAGAAAAACACCAATAAGAAGGGTTAGAATCAATGAGAGAATATTGACCCCTAAGCTTTTGTATGGGTCAAATTTGTATGCAAATTAGTGCTATATGAATTATAAATTCATCCTGAGCTCAGACCTACAGACCAAAAACAAAAAAAGAAAAAAAGAAAAGAAAAGACGAATCTAGAACCAGAACCGAACTATTGTGGTTTATTATAAAAGGGACTCATTATCTGGCATCATGCAAAATGTACGGAGCATAAACTATACTAATGGGTTTCTTGTCAGGTTTTCCTAAAATGAAGGAATGTCTCAACATGTTTTTATTTAATGAAGAGACATGCCAAATTTAAACTTCAAGTCCAAAATATAGTACTTCTTTCAAGACAAGGTTTTTGCATTTTCCCTTAAATATTATCATTTGATTCCTCGTAGGTGAATATTACCAGAACTAATATGTTTAACTTCTAGGACTCACATTTATTTATCTTGGCGTTATGGCTTATTATTTAAACCTTTTCATTCTTTTCAAGCTTTTGAAATATATTTACATACGGTTAGGAGAATTTGTTAACATTTTATTTACCACTAAACACCAGACTATATAAGCCTCTTTATCATTATAAACATATGTTTATAGCACATTACAATCTTCAAAGTAGGCTTACTTATATCTTTGATGTAATCCTCCCTTGTGAACAGAAACTGATATCCCGTATTTAATGCCTTACATAAATGCAGACTTAGAATGTGAAATGACTTCTTGAAAATACATTGGTGCCAGGTGAGTTTGCGGACCTCCGTCTACATTGTTAGCACAGATTGAATCCACACTGCAGAACATGTTGGCACAAATATTTTTATTTCTTTGCAAAGAAATGAAAAGGTAAAAAAGTAAAAGAAAGAGTTTATTTATGATTTTTTCAGAGGGTGAATGGTGGTACCAGTATCTGTGTAGGAGTTGGGAAGAATGAAGGAAATTGTCTCAGTAACTCTGGCATCCCGGATCCATTGCTTATTGGATGTGTGGTCTCTGTTGTATTTTTCATTTCTGGCATCTACCTTATTTTTCTTATTGTAGACCAGTATCTCTTCTCTGTTTAAGAGTTTTAGTAGGCCGGGCGCGGTGGCTCAAGCCTGTAATCCCAGCACTTTGGGAGGCCGAGACGGGCGGATCACGAGGTCAGGAGATCGAGACCATCCTGGCTAACCAGGTGAAACCCCGTCTCTACTAAAAAATACAAAAAACTAGCCGGGCGAGGTGGCGGGCGTCTGTAGTCCCAGCTACTCGGGAGGCTGAGGCAGGAGAATGGCGTAAACCCGGGAGGCGGAGCTTGCAGTGAGCTGAGATCCGGCCACTGCACTCCAGTCTGGGCGACAGAGCAAGACTCCGTCTCAAAAAAAAAAAAAAAAAAGAGTTTTAGTATTATTCAGTGTTTAAGCAAATACGGCATTTTGAAATAATAATTTGAAGTCATGACGGTTCCACTTCATCATTAGAGTTGAAACCAGAGAAGCTGTGTTGGCTTTCTGTTACTACTCTAAGTCATAGGATACGAAAGGATTGGTTCTGAGGGGTTCAGATTTTCTTGTTGATGGTTGGCTCAGTCATTTGGATTGTGGTAAAGCTTTGGTCTTTTCTCTTTTGACTAGTCATCCTATACTCCAACAAAAAACCCACAGAAATGTCTTACCCAATTTTCTTTGTAAAGCCAGCAGTCACTGAGAAGATCACTTATTAAACATAAAAAATTCACTTTATAGCCCCATTTGCTAAGAAGATTCTATTTTGTGATTGTATGTTATTTTCCGTAAAATGTGAATCTCTTAAGGATTGTTATCATAGCTAATGTATTTGTAGGTACTGCACTAAATATTGAGTTCTATATACTGTTGTTTTTAAACATGAAAGTCTAATATAACTCTTAAATTATATGAAAGAAGTGTCAGTCATGTTGGTAGTGATAAGTCACAAAAGCATTCTTATTTTGAAAATTTGATTGATTAAACAAATGGATAAAAAAGACACCAAGACTGATATAGCCAGATATACTAAGGGTATTATAAATGTCTTGTCTATCAAATAACAAAAGTCATGGTTAAGACATCTTACTGACATAATGTGTAAATTGTAGCAGTAACAACAACTTTTAATCATGTTTGATTAATCCCTTTTTGGGAGGTTGTAATCCTTGGTGTACACTATCTCAAAAGCAATTTTTCAAACATGCTAAAAGAATCTCACTTTTTGTGAATGCGATTTACAATAGAACACTATCTTCTATTTAGTTATTCATCATAACAGGAATGCATACAATGGCACATTTTTAATGCTGATATTGGGCCCAAATTAGCAGCTGCACTCTCAGTCGGCTCTATCAAACTCACTCCATGGATTTGTTCCATTTCAAACCACAAAATTTGACTAATAGTATGACAATATGCACTTTTAAGGAATTATTTATACATTTCCACTATATTTTATGTGCTATTTCAAAATAGTAACAAAATTTATCTTATTGTTGGACATTATATTATTAAATCTCATTAATGAATATTAGTTATAAATATTTTATTACTAGGTAAACCTTGGTAAAGAATGTTTTCCAAATGCTGCTTTTTCTTTTTTACCTGTTCACGACACATGTGCACATGTGGACACACACATGTGTGCGTGCACATATATAGTGAATTGAATGCTCAGGAAACAAAATGTACTATAAAAATGCTTTTATTTTTTGAGACAAATTTTTGCTCTGTCACCCAGGCTAGAGTGCAGTGGTACGATCATAGCTCATTGCAGGCTCAAACTTTCAGGCTCAAATGATCCTCCCACCTCAGCCTCCCAAGTAGGTGAGACTACAGGCTGGCCACAAGCCTTTATTATTTTTGTTTTTTTTTTCAGAGAAGGGGTCTTGCTATGCTGCCCAGGCTGGTCTTGAACTCCTGGGCTCAAGTGATTCTCCTGCCTTAGCCTCCCATAGGGTTGGACTTACAAGCATGAGCTACAGTGCCTGGTGTAAAAATGCTTTTAAAAAGATGAAGACTTGAAGAATATTTTTTAAATATTAAAGTTTAAACAGTATTATGTAACTTGTTACCATGTAACTCAAATAACATGACTGAAATGTTTGCGGTAAATCACATAGCATATTTTTCAGAGTCCAGTTCTCTCAGATGGTGAATCTCTGGGTAGTTTGCTTTTAACTTCAAATGCTCAATAATTATTTAACTGAGGAAATGTCCAAAGGGAGAAATACTGGATTCACAATTTAAACACTTCTGGAGTTTGAAGAGCACTGGAGATTGTTTATCAGTTAAGCTAATAGCAATCCCAACACCTTGCCATTCATCCCCTGCTTGGATGCCTTGAGCAAAAGGCCCCTGACCATCTCTTGAACCATTTTATTTTTCTTTGGATAATCCAAGCCTTATGCACTAGTTTATATTGATACAGAAATCTGCATCTTTTGTAAGTTCCTTCATTGATCTTGTTTGTGGCCTTTGAAATCATTTGAGAATACACCTATCCCTTTTTCAAAGGCTGGCCTTGGGAGACAGTTCCTGCACCTCGCTTTCAGGCCCGAGGCTCCTGCCCCTGTACTAGCTGCCATTGTTCCATGAGCTGTCACTTCAGGGCCCAACAGTGGTTGATGTCCCTCCACATTATGCTTCTCATCTCACCAGCAAGTATAGAAAGAGAACAAGTGTTACCTTGGGCAAACCTGGGTTCACTTTAGGGTTTCTTGACAGTAAGATGACAACAACGTTTATAGCAGTGTTGATGATAACGGTGATGATGAAAGTTAATTATTAAGTTCCATGCTCAGTGTTGAACATTTTATATTCATTATTTAATTTAATCATCCCCAAATCTCTATCACATGACTTTTTATAATGCCTCTTTTACATATGGGGAAACTGAGGCTCGGAGAGCTGGAAACAGAACCCAAATCTGACTTTCAGTCTCATGTTTCTAATTGCAATGGACATTCGTACCGATTTGAGCTGTAGACTCAAACAAAATGCCAAGTCTTTTCACAGGTGACTTCTGCAAAACCATGAATCAGTGATCTTATCTTAAATTTTAAATTTTGTTTTTAACATAAATGAAGAACTTTACATTCACTTCTTGTAGGGTGATTCCATTATTTGATACGACAGAAATCTTTTTTGGGTCCCAATTTTGTTATCCAGTATAATTATTGTAAACACTGCTCCACATCCCTTGAAATGGGAAAATCAGACATATGTGTGAACTAGGAAATAAATAAAAAATAATCATGTTTAAAATTATATCAACTTAAAAACAGATCACATTTAAATGAAAGTGACTTGCCATAGTTTTATTAAAAATTACCCTTAGTAACTGATTGTGTGAGCTACCACATAATTCTATTAATATTTTAATAACCTCAAGAGTTCCTACAGTGCCTTTTGCATTTAGAACCAAAGCTCTATTTCCTGACTTCTACAGGGGTTAATTTCCCCTCATGCTGAGGATGAAAGCAGTAACTCATACCTCAAAAATGCTAAATCAGAAGGCTTTCAACCAACACAAAGAAAGCAGATTAAAAATAAGCATCCCCTGTCTTCCAGGAACCAACAGTACTCTTGTTCCTATCTCTTCTTGACAAAGAAGTCTGCTATATTTCAAGTCAGGCTCTGTTATATTAGAAAAGAACTCATTAAGATAAGTGGCAATTAACATCTATACTGCAGTAAAAGTGCTTTCGACATTAAAGAAGGAAATACAAAGCATGGGATTTTTTAGATAAACGGAAGCGTTTCTGCAGGGTGCCTTGCTATGTATTTGCTATTCCTTTGTTTTGGAGATGACTGAAGTATTAAGAGACTTAAATTTATTATAAATCAGCTTGAAAGTAACAGACAATATCGCTAATATTGTAAAACTGGCCTCTAGGAACTCAAACACTGCGTGTGTTTGCTAAACAGCGTCCATGCGCTTATGCTTACACATAGACACACACACAGGCTGGACTTGCTCTGTGTAAGTCGAACTCTTTCCTTTTTTGTTTTGATACAGCCTGTTCTCTCTTGCCCAGGCTGGAGTGCAGTGGTGCTGTCGTGGCCCACTGCAACCTCTGCCTCCTCAGTTCCAGCGAGCAAGCCCAGCTAATTTTTTGTATTTTTAGTAGAGATGGGCGGGGATGGTGGAGGTTCATCATGTTGGTCAGATTGGACTCGAACTCCTGACCTCAAGTGATCCACCCGCCTTGCCCTCCCACAGTGCTGGGATTACAGGCATGAGCCACTACGCCCAGCCTGAACTCTTTATAACCATAAATTTTCATGTTTAAAAAGGAAACGAGTTTCTGTCTGATTATGCTTCACTATTGCTTTAATAAAAATCAAGGCAACACAGGCAACGTACAACAGGACCCTTACGTACATCCACGCGTGATGTGTATATCATTCAGACCCATACTGTCTGCTGAAGCCCCTGTATGTAACATGCTGCATTAGCTCATTCACTGCAGTAATCACTTACAGACTGCAAGGAATGAAATAGACTCTGGTTATCTCAGTCAATAGGAGCTTGTTGTAAGTTTCCAGAGGGGTATGAAAGAGACAGGAAGCTGTTTCAGCAACCTTAGCCAGACGAGTCTCATTGAAAAACAGATCACGGTGCTGGATACCAAAGCTGCTTTGGGATCATGGCAGGAGCCTTGAGGATGGCACTGAGAATCGGGCATTTGCTGAGCCCCTTTGCAGAACCTGGCAGTGTGGATCTCTGCCTCTGCACTCATGACCCTGCCACCCTGCCACGTCCCTCTGACCACCTTCTTCTCTCCTGGTCTCCAAGCTCTGGCTTCCTGGGCTGCTATCGCACAGGACTTCTGCCTCTGCCCTCTCTCTGCATCTCTCCAGTGTGGGGAACTCTGTATCACCCTGAATTCAGACTTGCTTAAGAGAGGTGTTATAGGCTGAATTCTGTCCCCAAATGTATATGTTGAAATCCCAACCCCCCAGTACCTCAGAATGTGACTGTATTTGGAAATAAGCCTTTAAGGAGATGATTAACTTTGGCCAGGCATGGCAGCTCACACCTGTAATCCCAGCACTTTGGGAGGCCGAGGGAGGCAGATCACCTGAGGTCAGGAGTTTGAGACCAGCCTGGCCAACATGGTGAAACACCATCTCTACTAAAAATATAAATATTAGTTGGGTGTGGTGGTGCATGCCTGTAGTCCCAGCTACTCAGAGGCTGAGGCAGGTGAATCGCTTGAACCCAGGAGGCAGAGGTTGCAGTGTGCCAGGATTGCGCCACTGTACTCCAGCCTGGGCGACAGAGCAAGACTCTGTCTCAAAAAATTTTAAAGAAGGATGATTAACTCAAAATGAAACCATTAGGGTGAGCCGCAATCCAATAGGACTGGTGTCCTTATAATAAGAGGAAGAGGTGTCAGAGATGTGGTTATACAGAAAGACTTCATGAGGCCAGTGGGAATTGAGTCATCTACAAGCCAAGGAAAGAGGCCTCAGGCAACATGTAAGCTGCCAGCACTTTGATCTTGGGCTTCTAGACTCCAGAACTGGGAGAAAATAAACTCCTGTTTAAGCACCCAATCTAGAATATTTTGCATGGCAGGCCCAGTAAACTAATACAAGAGGCTCAGTCTGGAGCCATGAGTGGGTGGGTGTTCAGTATGAAACACGCTGGACACAGCTCACCCACTCTTGGCAGAGTTGTCTGTGGGTCAGTGGGAATTTCCATAACATTCAGCTGAAGTGGGATTTTGCAATAATCTGCACATGTATCTTCAAAGGGGGGGCTGTTGGGAGTATGGTAGCCACTAAGAGAAAGCCCAGAGGGAGGCAGATTAAGTGGCCCTTCATTTTGCTCATATAGATGTATCTTTTCTGAAGATGAATTTTGGGTTGGACGCAATGCCTCACACCTGTAATCCTAGCAGTTTGGGAGGCCAAGAAGGGCAGATTGCTTGAGCCCAGGAATTTTGAGACCAGCCTGGGCAACATCACAAACCCCGTCTCTACCAGAAATACAAAAAACAATAAAAAATAGTCAGGTGTGGTGGCAAGCACCTGTAGTCCCAGCTACTCCAGAGGCCGAGGTAGGAGGATCACCTGAACCTGGGGAGGTCAAGGCTGCTGTGAGCCGTGATGACACCACTGCATTCCAGCTTGGGCAACAGAATGAGATACTGTCTCGAAAAAAAAATGACAGAATTTTGTGTAGTGTTTAAAATTTAACATGCAGTTCAACACATATACATTTATCTGCTCTAAATTTGAAAAGGTTTGTGTAGGTTATAGAAAATGAGATTTGGAAAAAAGTCGGTTTTCTGATTTTCCATTTAAACCGTTAAACATATGTATAAATCAACCTAATGTAGTAAATCACTAGTGCTTTGATAAATTGAACATACTCACTTATGAGAATGAAATGGTTTCTACAAAATAAGTATCACTGTCATTTCCATTTTATTCCTTTGGTTTTCAAATCACAGAAATGAAATCTTTAGCCTACCACATCTTGAATTTTTCCATAAAATGTATTATTGTACTTAAAAAATTACAAACACTAGACTGACCAAAACTTAAACTTGTTAACACCTTCTCGGGATCCTTGCTATCTGAAGTAAGGTCCTGAGACCTGGGTGCTGGTAAGAAATGCAGAATCCCAGGCCCTGCCTCACATTTGCTGCATCAGAATCTGTATTTTAACAAGATCCCCAGATGATTTCTGCACACATTAACGTCTGAATCACTGATTTTTATCATCAGAAACATCTCTTCACAACCACATCTAGTTTATTGCAGAAATTAAAAACCAAGCTATGAGGTTACGATGCTACTCCTGTTTGACCTTGTAAATCTACTTTTAATTATAACCTCAGTGGCATAATAAGGCCCCAGGATCACTTGACCTTGGCAGTCTTAGAGTTTTCGTTTATTTGATCAGAAGTCTGGATTTGAGAATCCAGGTGTTTAATATCGTTGATAATGTGATCAACAAATTTTACACTCACTTTTTAGAAGGGTGCAATATAGTTTGTGAAGACAATTTACCTTTTAGATTTTTCTCACAGCAACTATTCACTTTAAAAAGTCCAAATTTTCAACTTACCTTTCAACGGTTTCAGACAATGCTTGCCCCTTTTCCAGCCCGGGCCAAATCCCCCTGAAGTCTCTTTTTTTCTCCCACTGAGACTTTGACAGTTTGCTGGGGGATCTGGACTGATCGTCCCAGAATCACTTAGACTAGCTCAAAGCTTTATTCTTTCCCTTGCTTCACTCACCCTTCTTTGTCCTTTCCCATGGGCCCTTGACCTCCATCTGACTCAACGCAGTAGCCATATCCAGGCTGTCTTCTCTGGTTAACTTCAGCCTGTACCATACCCTCTAGCTTGAGATGCTTCAATGTGGACCATGGACATAGGCACTTCATGCTGTGTGATTGTCATCAAGGAATCGGATGGTGCCTTGTGTGTGCTCCTTACCAATTAGGTGGACGGTCATCAGAAGTCACCAATGCACAGACAGATGTAAGACCATTCTTTACAGGCAGCATGCGTCCCAGGAGATGCCTCTGCATCACCTTGAAACTTCGAGATCATTGTTTGAAATGCAGAATCACAGCTGCACCCCCCACGCACCTATTGATCTGAATCTGCATTAACAAGACCCCCCAGTTGTGATTCATTTCACATCAGCTTTAAAGAGGATCCGATCTGGAGGTCGCTGTTGCCCGGCTCTTTTCCTTCTGCTTCATTGAAAAAGGCCTTCCCATTTGTTACACATTGTCATGGAGTTTGGCACCGTAACCTGGGGTTGAGCTGTCAGGGAGCAAAGGGGTGAGGGTGTGGAGGCACACAGCTCATTACAGGCCTTGTGAGGGAGAAGAGAGAAAGGTATACCTAGAAGGCCGCAGTACTGCAAACTCTGTTCAGGATGCTTTCACGGGGTTAGTGATAGGAATTGGACCCTTTACATTGTAGATCAGTGGCTTTCAGGCTGAGATGGTGTATCCCATTGGTGAGGGGTTCTGCCAATCAGTTTCAAGACATCCAATGTCTACCAGCTCTTCCCTGAGTCTCTTTTCCATGTCCCTCTCACAGTAATCCCACCCTCTTCTCAAATAAAGGCCAGCCTCTGACTCCCCAGGAACCTCACTGCATATTACTATGGACAAACCTCAACTCTTGCATCTGTAAAAACCAGATAGAAATAGATTTGTTGACCAAAGAAGTCACACATCTGTATACTTGGTAAGGAGGGCTTTATTTCTGAAAGAAGGTACCACAACCTGCAGGCCAGAAGCAGAGCATCGTGTTGAAACCAAAAAGCAAGCACTTCAAGGGAGGGGTAAAGGGAACAAGAATTGTTGCTGGACGGGTGACTTGTACCTATTCAGCAGGTTTTAGCTGGAGCTAGGAAAATTCACGAAGAGGTGGTGCATGCGTGCATAATAGGCTAACATATATGCAGCATGCATCCCATGTTCACCTTGTGGTGGAGACTCAACATTTAAATGTACTACAGTTAGGCTCTGGACATCAGAAGGTGAAGCAGAGGATGTAAAGCCATTTGTGCATGGTTCTCATAGACTGGCGAGAAGCACTCCATGGCCAGTGGTCTCCTATGTTGAAGGAATGCTGGCCAGTTGCTTTGTCAAAAGCACAAAAGGGAAGGGCAGCATCGGGTGGTTGGTTGATAGAGTGGTGGAGTGAGTCTTTGCAAAGTGCTGGTTTCTGTTTAGCCCTTGGGAAAGAAAGCCTAATGGTGTTTAGCTAGGGAAGGGCTATAATGAGTCCAGGAATTCCGTTTTCAAGGCTTCTCTAGGGTCCCCTTGGCCAAGAGGAGATTAGTTCAGTCGGTTTAGAATTTTATCTTAGGTTTACAGATTGATATGGACCTGTCCTATTCTAGCAATAAATAGCATTCATTCATGGATACATAAATTAATTTTTTAAAACCCTGTCTCTACTCATTAAGTGATGCATTTTCCAATAGAATAATGTTAAAGATTCAAAATTGCGTATCACAATTTGTATGCTTTAATAATTGTATATAATAATTGTATATGTCTTGATCAGTTGTGTACTAATGATGTCCACATGATGATAACTCAATCCAAAAGAAAAATTAACAGTTACAGCTTTATGGTCAGAGGGAAAAAGGGATATATATGTATTTATATATGTGTTGGTTTAATGAAATATCAAGGTACTGTCTTTTGATCTATATAGGATTTATTTTAAAGGGAAAAACCATGGAAATTCCTTTAACAACTGAACGCTTCATACTCTAAATTTTATTGGGTCAGCTCTAAGCCTTTCGTTAAGCCTGCAAAGGAAAATAAAACTTCTGAAACATTCCATTAGGCTTGACCTTTGAACCAGTTTCTCAGAAACAAGAAAGGAAATGAAGAGTTTCAGCTCTCCTTAAACACCAGTTCAGGCAAAGCGAGTTCATTCTTCTGCTACAGACTTTGATTTCCATTTAAGGCTTTCACTCTTTAGAAAAAAAAAAGAAGGATACTGCATTAGGTTGAAAGCTGGAAAAATTAAACTTGGCCTTCAGTTTTCTGAGAAATCAGCACTCAGTTCTTAGCAAATTTCAGAAGCAAACTTAGCCACCAAACAAATGGTTCCTTTCAATTAACACACAGCAAATAAGGATGTCTGCAGTCGCTTTTAAACAATAGGTCAACTATACACTTTCCCATCCTGTTACCCTCTCCACGTTCAATGGCACACTGTGGTGGAGGTGGCAGGCTGCCCTTGGCTCAGAAGACAGGCATTTCATCTTTTCAAGAAAGCCAGAATTCTGCCCTGCCAATAACCTGATGTGCCCCCGACCTTGTTAGGATAGACACCATTTAGTTTCATTGTTATTATTGCACAAAGAGAAGCCAAGGGAAATAGTCTCAAATACTTCCCAGATTGTTAATACAAGAGAAGGCATGCTTTCTTTAGATGGTCTTTGGAATTGATAGGGAAAGTTTCTTTGGTAACTTTCAACAACAACAACAACAACAAAATGAGCATATGATGACTTACTAAAATGTACCCTTTAAGGTTTTCTCTGCTGTTTCAAGTGGTAACACTTGGAGAATGATATGCAAAGGTGTGACTTAGAAAATGTTCTGTGCACAGGGAGTGAACATTTCAGCAGGGCTTCAATCTCGTGGGGAAGATTACCTGTAAAATGGTGTGGGCATTATTCTTTCTAGTTATTTTGGGTCGTTTTGCTGTTTGGCATATAAACATGAGAAAAGGGTAACTGGGGCCTACCCAGGGTCCCTGCTGCCCTCACCACGAGGTTCAACCTCTGCAGGTTTGGAGTCAAGCCAGACCATAGTCATAAAATATCTAAGACAGAGTAGCTTAGTGGAAGCAGGGAGTGGGAGAGGGAAAGAAAAAACGTGGAGCTGATATAATTTGAGAAATCTCAAAGTGCAAAGATGTGCCAGAGGAATGGCATTACAAATGGCAAATGCCCGATTTTTCTGGAGACTGGAAATAAATATGTTTGAAATTTATATCTTTTAGGGAAAAAATATGAGAAAATATTAACTAAAATATCAGAACATTGAAAAGAAAATAAGGACCATAAAAACATATTTTACTGCAGTTGACTAATGACAAGCTAATGTCATTTAGGTTTTTAATGAAGTTATTAATGTTTAAACCTTAGGCAATATTCATAGACATCCCACGTATTTATTTCAAAAGGCCCTTGAAAAAGTTTATTCTGTTTTTGTAAATATTGTTGGTAAACTGATTGATTACCTAGTTAGATAACTCGAGTCTATGTTATATACTTTTACCCCTGTCTCTGACAAGAAGTTATTCCTTGTCACTGTCTCAGTCCATTTCCTAATGGTGCAGGCAGCTTTATAGCTTTTTGCTTACTTTACATTGATTCATCTTTCATTTGACAGCATTCATAATTTTAATGATATAATAATATGTATAAAGCATGATTTTTTTATTGAAGTGCACCATGGTTTACTAGACATGGATAGATCAGAGGGCATTGAAGAATCTCATACTCAAAGTTGACAAAGAGTACCTTTCTGAAACATTCGTTTCTATTACAGAGCAAAAGTAGACTGGTGATTTTAAAAGCTTTGGATCAGAGAGTTATCTTTGCTGTCTAACATCTTTTAAAACTATCCTGAAGGCAAGGGAAGAATCAACATGAAGCGTGACATATTTGAATGAAATTAAGGTATCATCTCTGAGCCTCCTTAGTTGCTCTCAGTAAATTGTCACGATGTGATGTTTTCTTTCCTGGGGAGGGGCAGGTGCTTCCAGAATCCTTTCAGAATGGTGATGCTTGGAGGGAAGGATAAGACCCCAGTGAGTTGCTCAGTTGCCTGCTCCTCACTATGTCCCAACTTAGTTCATCATCGTAGATCCTGTCACTCACTGACTTTCGGGATGCTTTGAATTTAAAAGCCAGAGAATGTTGAAAAACAGTCAGAAATACCCTGGATGCAGTGTCTCGTGCCTGTATTCTCAGCTACTCAGGAGGCTAAGGCAGGAAGATCATATGAGGCCAGAAGTTCAAGACCAGCCTGGGCAATATAGTGAGACCCCCCCCATCTCTAAATTTTTTTGTTTTTTAGTTTGCTGGGCAGTGGTGGTGCACACTGTAGTCCCGGCCGTTCAGGAAGCTGAGATAGGAGGATCACTTAACCCCAGGAGTTCAAGGCTGCAGTGAGCTATGACTGTGCCACAGTACTCAAGCCTGAGCAAGACAGCAAGATCCTGACTCAGATAAACAAACAAATGTGTGGTAAAGCTGTGCCTCACATATTCATGAAATAAGCTATGTCACAGACATAATTTGTCAGATAACCACATCTGCTTGCAGAACTAAAGATCATGTTACTTTTTGCCTCTGATCTCTAAATTTACATCTGTTTCTTTCAACAAATTGCCCTGTAGCCTTCGCTTTAGAGCAGGTATCTCCATACACAGAGCAAGTGTACATATAATCTCTTTAAATGTATTTTTTTTAAAAAGCACATGCATGTGCTTTTGTTACCTGCTGAAGGAGAATGCCCATAGTTTTGTAAAAACATATGTTGACTTTGCATATGTATTTTGTTCTATACTGTGCACATTTTAAAGTATCTCACTTGTAATAAGGCACTTTTTATCCTATAGCTGTCAAAAAAAACCTTACATAATAAATGTATCCAAGAAGCCACTCAAAATACATATTATAGAACAATTTCATAATATAGAACAATTTCATAAAATATTGAAAAATGAATCAACCCAGTGTAGCTTTGCTGCTTTTATATATAGAGTGAAATGACACTTCAGTGGAACTCTTGTGTGGGATCATGCATTTATATCACCAGTCTTTTTGGAGGCAATTCATAAATGCTTATTGCATAATATTATTATGCAACTATGCCTTCATTATGTCAACAGAGATTCTCTGTGGCAAGCACTGTGGTAACATTAAAATTACCAAGATGAGTAAGATATGTCTGCATCTTCAAGAAACTTTGGGATGTCTGCGGGAAAATGACAGACCTGCAGTTTCAGTACTGCAACACATGAAGTGAAAATGCTGGGCACTGATATCATGGGAGGCTGAGCAGGAGTAGTTAGCATGGGCAGGAAGGGAGAGGCTTTCTACAGCAAGCCGCATGAGGTGATTGAAGAAGTGGCTACTTAAGTGAGGTTCATGATGAGTTTCTTGCGAAAGGAAGAGTATGATACATATAGAGAAGTAAAAGTTACCCAGTGTGGGAGTTGCAGACGTGTGGAGGGAGGAACAGAACAGGACACCACCAGAGGCGTCGTGTGGCAGGCCCAGTTCCCAACAGGGCTCACCAGGGCCTTCCATTGTTCTGGGGGCTTGGAGCCAGGAGATAACATAACCAGATGTATTTATCGTGCTTGGAATCATGGCCATAAGAAGTGGGGAGATGGGATTGAGCTTTAGGAAGTTCACCTCTGCTTTAGAATCAGACATGGGAGGACAGTGCTATAAGCCAAGCTTCATGCTGAAAATCTCTAGGGAAGAATCACCAAGAACCATGTTAATTACATTTGTGTTTGTGTGTGTGTGGTGTGTGTGCATGCATGTGTGTGTGTGGTGCGTATGTGCATTGGGGGAGTTATTTATTTCTCCAGTCTCTGAAACAGGGACTATCCCTCACAAGTTTCCCATCTTTCTCTTGCAACTGTATTACTTTCCATCTTTTACGAACCTCTCACAATCCCTACTTCACATTTTTAGTACATCATTCTCAAGATGCCTTGGGTTGATAGGGATGACTTTTGCAGCTATTACAGGACTTTCTTAAATAGCAACATGTGCAGGCATGATGAAGAAGGTTGTAATGTTGGCAGTAAGTCAGAGCTATTTGTCCCTGGCTTGGTGGCTACTGTTTAAACCTCCCAGCCTTGTTCAGTTATCACCGTCACCCAAGCAAAGCATGGAGGTAATCCCAGAGCAGGGGGCAGCATCCATGGTAAAGAACACAGTATAATGTTGATTTGACATAATAATCTTATTATCTACACAATATCCGCAAGTGACAAGAATGGAAAATCAAATTCCTTTTTAATGCAGCAACACACATATGTAGAAACTCACTGTTGTATAAAACATTGTCCATTTTTATGTCAATTTTCCCGATCACTTAAATTGTTTTAATTTTCTTTTGCTCGGTGGTAGATCCATTACCATTTCAGTTTTATGTTACGTACATTAGAAAGATGATAAAACTGATCTTCAGAATATGTTAGTTAGCTCTGCATTTATTTGAGAAAAAAAGAGGTCATATGCATACATTTTCAACTTAGAAAATACTATTCATTGAATAACATTTTGAAAACATCTTCATGTTTATCAGACTCAAAAAAATAAATCATGTAAAGCTATGTTAAATTCTTTTTCTTTAATGTTAGGAATTGGTGTCACTTTCATAATTTTCTAAGGTTAACCAGGGCCTGTTTTAGAATTTTGCTTTAAGATACTTGATATGTTTGGTTCTGTGTCCCCACCCAAATCTCATCTCATAGCTCCCATACCTCCCACGTGTTGTGGGAGGGATCCGGGGGGAGATGATTGAATCACGTGGGCGGGTCTTTCTCATGCCATTCTCATGATAGTGAATGGGATCTGATGGTTTTAAAAATGGGAGTCTGTATGCACAAGCTCCCTCTTTGCCTCTTGCCATCGACATGCGATGTGACTTGCTTTTCCTTGCCTTCCACCGTGCTTGTGAGGCGCCCCCCCAGCTGTGTGGAACTGCAAGTCCAATTAACCTCTTTCTGTTGTAAATTTCCCAGTCTCGGGTATGTCTTTATCAGCAGCATGAAAATGGACTAATACAATACGTTTTCCTTTTCAGTTCTTCAGCTGATTGGGTGTTTGGTATGCTGTACTATTTTCTCACCCACATAGGATTTTTAAAACCATGACATAGTGGCTGGTTTGTCTGAGGATACCAGTGTTTAGATAAACAAGAAACCTAGTGGAGAAAAAAAAAAACTGAAGCAACTTTACTTATGTGAGTGAAAGTGAAATATATTAATGTTTATGAAGAACAACTGTTTTCCTGCCAAAACCTGCCAACCAAATTTACAGAAACAAAAGAAAAAAGAGAGTTACACAAAATATTGTATTTGTGCATCGATTTAATTTCCTTTTGATATTTACCTGTGTTGTGAGTAAACTATGCCAGTTGAATGCAATTGAGCAGTGCCTGTGACTAACGAACTGGAATGTAAACTCCGTGTAGAATGGTCAGAACCACTGGGCATCGTTTCCATTTCACATGTGATTAGCGTTCTCAGAGTTCAGCTCACTGCCTGTGCATATGCAGCATCCATTTGTGAGCCTGCCAAGGCAGGCCTGACAACTTCATGAAAACAGGAAACACGTTATGCATTTCCCACTAAAATATGACAGGCTAAAGTATTCTGATCATCAGCTAAAGAAAATCCAAAACAAAACAAATACATGAGAAAATATAGATAACTATAGACTTCTTCAGGCCGTGCGCAGTGGCTCATGCGTGTAATCCCAGCACTTTGGGATGCCGAGGCTGGTGGATCACCTGAGGTCAGGAGTTCGAGACCAGCATGGCCAACATGGTGAAACCCTGTCTCTACTAAAAATACAAAAATTAGCCAGATGTGGTGGCAGGAGCCTGTAATCCCAGCTGCTTGGGAGACTAAGGCAGGAGGATCGGTTGAACAGGAGACGCGGAAGTTGTGGTGAGCTGAGATTGCTCCATTGCACTCCAGCCTGGGCGACAGAGTGAGACTTTGTCTCAAAAATAAATAAATGAATAAATAAATTGAAACACTATAGAATTCTGTGGTTTGTCACACACTAAAACTTTGCAAATGACTTCACAGGATGATTTTAAATGGAATGTCCATTAAATAGACATTTTAATTTATAAATATTTATTTTGCATATTAAAACTCTTTAATTACACAAAATTATTGTGTAGGTCTTTAACACTCTTTATTCAACAAATACTTATTGAGTATCAACCATGGGCTTGGCTCTGTTCCAAGTATTGAAAAACAGGCACAGTTTCTGTTCTGTTGAAGCCTACGTAGTAGTCAGAAGAAAGAGACAGGCAACAAATAAACACAATCTTAAGTAGATAGAAGGTTCTGCAGAAAATGAGGCAAGGTAAGGAGACTGAGAATGAAGGATGTGCCACTTTACATGAGGTGGTCAGGAAAAGCTATGAAAGTGAGTTTGTGACTCAGTTTGCTCAAGGGTAAAATGAGGATAATAACAGCCCTTTGTTAACAATTACAAGATTGCTGTGTGGAATAATTTGAATTAAATGTACAAAATGCTTAAAACACTGCCTGATGTTATATAGGTATGTTCTTTCATTATTAATACATCTTTTTATTATTGATATTATTGTAGACATTTCTATATATTTTTTCTACGGGTGGCTGGAGAGAGAAAAATGGGGCAGCACCTAGAGTGGTTGCATGTGTTGTGACTGTTTGCTTTGTTTTAGTTAAGATAAGAGGTTTACAGCATGTTTTTATGTGGTTGGGAATGCCACCAAAGAAGGATAAAACTTGGTGCGGCAGGAGGAGAGGCCATCGTTGTAAGGAAGGATCTTACCTATGGCAGAAGGAATGGATTTAGTGGTGTCAAAGGGAAAGAGGACGATTTGTCTACATTTTCACAAAAGCAAAGGCACAGTAGCTGAGAACAAATCCAGTTGGGTTGAAGGATCTGGTGAGGAGAGGGTGACTTTTTGTTTTCTTACTGAGAAAAGAAATCAAGTTCTTGCTTGAGCCTGAGGAGGGGCCTAGGGAGCTAAGGATGAGGGTTAGGATTGGGGTGCCCTTCCTGTACGTGGGAGGGGGCATGGACTGGAGAGGGAGGTGGAACTGCCTGCCACGCAGGGCTGAGTGTCCACTTGAAGGGAGTGGTTATAAATTCAGAGGACGACCTTCAGCGTGGCTTGATGTTTGTCTTTGGTAACGTTCAGGACCCGGGACAAAGGAGGCAGTGAGTCAGGCCTCCTCTGAGGTTGCCAGGTGAACACCATGGAGGGACAGGAAGAAGGGGTGATAGCAGCTGGACTTTGGGTCTAGCCTGGTGAGAAGAACCAGAGAATGAGCGAGTGATGGACAGAGGGAAGGTGGTGGGTCCGTGTACTGGAGTTTCTTTTGGGTTCATAAAGAAAGAATTCAGATTCCTTGAGTCTACCAAAGTCAGTAGAATGCAGCTCAATCCTGTACTTCACCAGAGGGACCGAGGGTTCCCTGAGCACCTCTGAGCATGCCACACGTGCTCATTGGCAGTAGGGCAAGGATATGGTTCAACTTCTAACTCTGGAACTCTGCTCAGTGTGGCAGGGGCTCCAGTACAAAGAAGCATAAAAATCCTGATAATATTGTAGTACCATGATCCATGTGGTGCTACATTTGAAGTCCTGCACCCTTTCAAACATCTGATGGAAGCTCTGGGCATCTTCACACTTCCATCTTTGTGTAGATCCATACTTGTAGAATTCTACAATTAATTTTAGGGTTAATTGGGCAGATTAAGGATCAAGGATCAAGGCTTTAAAAGTCTGCATTACATATGTCAATTATAAAAATTAATAATTTGAATTAAAGAAATAATCGTATTTATAACTGGAAAATACTTTCCCTGAAAGATACTCTCTTCACTCAAAGGAACCAATCAAAATATAAAAATAATTAAAAAGTACTTATAATTAACACACAAAATATACTTTCAGTGGACAAAGTACCATAGAGGGACACATAAGGGTTTATAAGATATTCAGCATTCCAAACAGTGGATAATTGGGAGTTTATTATAGAAAGAAAGCAAAATGGGAAGAACTGATACTTAGAAATCATGCAGGAATGCACTGATTTTAGTGTGTTTTCTGGGCATTAAAGTATTATTTGTTCAGCTAACAATACTGCCATAGCCACCAAAATGCTGTTATCAATGAAGAGAGGGCATAGTATATGGTGTATGGCAGTTAACATGATGGTATCTAGGGTAAGACTGAGTTCAAATCCTAGTTTTCCACTAACTAGCTGTGTGACCCTGGGCTTGGTAATAAATCTCATTGAGCCTCAGTTTCTTAACCTGTAAGATGCAGATACAATAATAGTGGATAAGAGTACCTACCTCATGGAGCCCCCAAAAGATTAAAAGAGATGGTGCATCTAAAGTGCTTAGATTAGCCAGGCATGGTGGTGGGTGCAGGTAGTACCAGCTACTTGGGAGGCTAAGGCATGAGAATTGTTTGAACCCGGGAGGCAGAGGTTGCAGCGAGCCAAGATCACACCACTACATTCCACCCTGGGGAACAGAGCAAGACTCTGTCTCAAAAAACAAACAAATAAATAATAAAGTGCTTAGAATAGACCTGTAATTGTTCAATAAATGGTGAGTGTCAGTCCTGATTTACCCTAATTATACACTCCAGCGATAATTTAGATTTTTTGTGTTGTGTGTGTGTGTGTGTGTTTTCTTAGCTGTAGCCTTTTAATTGGGTCTGGAATCAGATTAACATTTAGAAACCTTGTTAATAAAATGTATTGTGAAAGAAATCATAATTAACAGGATAAATGCTCTTTTCCTCTTGGTCTCAACAAGCATTTTAATCCAGGTTGGTAATGGCCAAAAGTTGTCCGTTTTAGTCGCTGCTCAGGGTATTATATGAAATTAATTTCTATCTACTGGTGATAAGACAATCAGAGTATTCCAAAACAATGTTATTTATACTTTCGTAAGAGTCAAACTCTTTATCAAGCTTACTGTGTAGGACCAACCAAAGAAGATAAAGAACTGTCGCCATCCACTTCCATAGCTAAGATAAAGCCTGCAGACCCTTCACTATGGCACGGGAATGAAACATTGAAAACTGGAGTTTTTCAAAACAAAACTCTAACATGTTCTGCAAAGTTAATTAGCTCTCAGAATTATTAACAGGAAAAGTTGAAAAGTTGTATATTTTAATTATCCAGCTTCAAAAACTAAATTCATCCCTCAGTTTTGTGTTTAACATAAACATCTATCCACATATATTTATATGTTAATAATTTACCCTAAATAAAATGTCATTATTTACAATTTCCCAGTTATTGTACTAGGTTGTGTGAACAAATAAAACTCTAAAATAAAAAGTGCTGTGAAGTCAGTTTTTACTGGCGAAAGTTAGAGAAATGGGACAGAACAATGGAATCAACAGTACAGAATTGTTTATACATTGTTTCAATATTGTTCAGATGTGGAGTATAAAAGAATTTGAGGTCTTCACTCTTTCTAAGACTGTATCACCTTTAAACTAATAAAATGATAGCAAAAGCTGTGCTCTGCATTACATCAGTTGCCATATTAAATTACCCCTTTAACTGCTCTACTCTTTCTAGTACAAGGTAGTATGGAGAGGATCATAGCTTTGAAAACTTTGAACTGATGGATTTCATTCCTGGTGAACCCTCTGCTACTAGGCTTTCCTGTTTTTATTTAAAGTTCTTATAGCCAGCATAGCCTAATAAAAAAACTGGAAAATTATAATTAATGATTATTTTTGTTAACAAATTAAAAGACTTGATACCCAGTTATAATTGAATTTTAAATAAACAATGAAAAGTTTTTAGTATAGAATGTTTCTTGCAATAGTTGCAACATACTTATTCTAAAAATATATATATATATATATACATTGTTTAGCTGAAATTCAACGGTAACTGGGCACTCTCTATTTTCCCTGGCCACCCTACCAGCCACCCCTGGCTACTCCATACCTCCCCCAATCATGTCCCCATTGCAGCTAAGACATTCATTTCTTCAGGGGTAGTGGGAGCCAGGAGTCAGAACTCATTGCTCAGCTTTGAGGTTCAAACAGACATTTTAAAATGGTTAGCCAAATTTTGGTAGGAATGCAAGATTCTTTGATTTTAAAAAGCCAGTCTGGGCCAGGTGCAGTGGCTCATGCCAGTAATCCTAGCACTCTTGGAGGCTGAGGCAGGAGGATCCCTTGAGCCTAGGAGTTCAAGACCGGCCTGGGCAATAAAGGGAGACCCCATCTCTACAAATAGTAGTAGTAATAATAATAATAATAATAAACTAGCTAGGCACCGTGGGGTGCATGCTCATGGTCCCAGCTCCTTAGGAGACTGAGGCAGGAGGATAGGATTGCCTGATCCCTGGAGGTAGAGGCTGCAGTGAGCTGTGATCACACCACCACACTCCAGCCTAGGTGCTGACAGAGTGAGACCCTGTCTCTAGGGGAAGAAGACTTTTGGGGTGCCCAAAACACAACTTTGAGTCTGACTTGGGAGCAGACAAGAATCCACATATAACACAGAGCACATTTCTGGACTTTAGAAAAGAAGAGGAATGATCAAGCAGGAATCAGAAAGTCAGGAAACTCACAGGGGACTAGTCCACAGTTCAGCTGCTGTGTGAGACCCCGGAAGGTATCTGCAGACCCTGCCTCCTAAGACTGAGCCAGGTTGGATAGCCAGAAAGGCGCTGTGGCTTGATGTGGTTTGACTCTGTGTCCCCACCCAAATCTCATGTCGAATTGTAATTCCCTCTGTTGGAGGAGGGGCTTGGTGGGAGATGACTGGATCATGTGGGTGGATTTCCCTCTTGCTATTCTGGTAATAGTGAGTTCTCATGGGATCTGGTTATTTAAATGTATGTGGCACTTCCCCCTTTGCTTGCTCTTCCTCCTGCTCCTGCCACGTAAGACATTGCTGCTTCCCCATTCACCTTCCACCATGAGTGTAAGTTTCCTGAGGGCTCCCAGCCATGCTTCCTGTACAGCCTGTGTAACCATGAGCCAATTAAACCTCTTCTCTTTGTAAATTACCCAGTTTCAGCTATTTCTTTATGGCAGTGTGAGAACAGACTAATACATGGCTGCTCTCTGCTCAGGATTCCAAGAAGACCTGTCCTCTCAGGTCACCAGCACCAACATGGTTGAGGAGAAAGGCAGCAGGTGAAACGGGACTCAGGAATGCCTCCACTTCCCTTCCACTGCACCTCACAGGCAGGAATTCCAGTTGTTCCCACAGGTCCCTGAAGAAGGGCCCAGAGTGTCGGGGGCTTGGAAGAAGATCTCGGGACTGGAAGTCAGAGAAAGTGCAAAACTTGTCACTGAGCCTTGGAAAAACCTTGTCCCTGAGCACCCCAAGCAGCTGTACTGAGGTTGGGGATCCTGCACAGGCCTGTAAGACCCTAGCCCTGTTTCCTGCTGCTGCCCCAAATCCTGCTCAGGGAGGAGGAGGAGGGACAGGAAGAAATCTGAACAACTCTTCTTGTGATGGAGTTGAAAAGCAGACCTATCTGTACAAGTTGACTCTAACTGGAATGTCACTGGGTTCTGACGGGGGTGAAGGAAAGTGTCTGTCCAAGCACACAGAAGCTGTGGAACAGGAGTTTAGAGAGAAAACCAAAGTCACCTTTCTGCACCAAAGATGAGTAATGTTCAGATTCTGACCTGCTCCAATGGATGTGCTCAGAGCCAAAGGAGCTGCAACCCACCATTCTCCAGGCCCCTAATTCTCCACGGAGGAAATATAGTTTAAATTGATTTTAGTGGTGTTTTGAAACAGAGATAAAAGTGTTCTGGAAGGGCAAAATGCCACAAGCAAAATCTCATTTAGAAAATATACAGATATGTGAAAAGGAGAAGTTGTCCAGGGATGTATGACTGGCTTCAAGTGTGTGTGAAAGACTGTGTAAGCGTGTTTCTGTGAGAGCACGGGGTGGGTGTGAATGTTTAAGACTGTGGGAGGTGAGGGTGAGGGTGTGTGGGGAGTGTGTGTGAGTGTGCGTGTGGGATGGCAGTGGATGGGGAGTGATATGGTTTGGCTGTGTCCCCACCAAATCCCAATTTGAATTGTATCTCCCAGAATTCCCACATATTGTGAGAGGGACCTGGGGGAAGTAATTGAATCATAGGGGCCAGTCTTTCCCGTGCTATTCTCGTGATAGTGAATAAGTCTCACGAGATCTGATGGGCTTATCAGGGGTTTCCGCTTTTGCTTCTTCCTCATTTTCTCTTGCCACTGCCATGTAAGAAGTGCCTTTCGCCTCCCGCCATGATTCTGAGGCCTCCCCAGCCATGTGGAACTGTAAGTCCAATTAAACCCCTTTTTCTTCCCAGTCTTGGGTATGTCTTATCAGCAACGAGAAAACAGACTAATACAGGGAGTATGTGTGTGGGGGCGGTGGGGGGCAGAGGATGTATGGGGAGTGTGCATGAGTGTGGGGTGAGGCTCTATGGGGACTGTGTGTGGGGGTGGATGAGGGTGTATGGGGAGTATGCGTGTGGGGGGAGAGAGGATGTATGGGGAGTTTGTGTGAGTGTGCCTGTGGGGTGTGTGTGAATGTGCGGGGTAAGGGTGTATGGTGAATGTGTGTGGGAGGGTGAGGGTCTGGCGAGTGTGTGTGTGGGGGCCTGTATATATGGGGAGTGTGTGTATGTGCGTGGATTTAGGGTGCATGGGGAGTGTGAGAGCCTGTGGGGTGAGGGTGTGTGTGAGAGTATATGTGCGTGTGGGGTGAGGGTGCCTGGAGAGAGTGTGAGAGTATGTACGTGTGGATTTAGGGTGCATGGGGAGTGTGAGTGCATGTGGGGTGAGGATGCATGGGGAGAGTGTGAGTGTATGTATGTGTGGGTGGAGGGTGCATGGGGAGTGTGAGTGCATGTGGGGTGAGGGTGCATGGGGAGTGTGTGTGTGAGAGTATATGTGTGTATGGAGGGTACATGGGGAGTGTGAGTGGATGTGGGGTGAGGGTGCGTGGGGAGTGTGAGGGCCTGTGGGGTGAGGGTGTGTGTGACAGTGTGCATGTGAGGTGAGGGTATATGGAGAGAGAGAGAGTGTGTATGTGTGGGGTGAGGGTGCATGGGGAGTGAGTGTGTGAGAGTATGTGCCTGTGGGGTGAGGGTGCATGGGGAGTGTGTGAGTGTATGTGTGTGTGGGGTGAGGGTGCATGGGGAGAGTGTGTGTGAGTGTATGTGTGTGTGAGGTGAAGGTGCATGGGGAGAGTGTGTGTGAGT